>NW_026963344.1:0-203489 GCF_036588685.1 Mytilus trossulus | reverse complement strand
TAGTGTTAGGGTTAGTGTTTGGGTTAGGGTCAGGGTTAAGGTTAGGGTTAGTGTTTGGGTTAGGGTTAGGGTTAGTGTTTGGGTTAGGGGTTAGGGTTAGGGTCAGGGTTAGGGTCAGGGTCAGGGTTAGGGTCAGGGTTTGGGACATGGTAGTGTACTTTGACGAGGGTTAGTGAGGTGCCCTTTCTCTCTTCTGCGCATGTCTGCCCTTTTTTGTGACTGCGCATGCGTCAGAAATTTCAAAAAATATTTCTAAGTCCAGAGTATGAAAAGTGCCTTTGACTTCAATCTTCAAACAGATGTAGAATGGATTTGAATAGAGATATTTTTATAAAGTTAACTGTTCCTAAAAGATAGAGAAGCAATCTAGAGAATGAAAACGTATTGGTATCACTGAAATGTACGGCCGCACCTCCGACCTCACTGAAGAAACGTTTGTGGGAGAGCAAAGCCTAACCCCAAGTTAACCCCAACTCCTAAACTACAACAGATAAAGACTTGCGGTCTTCACTACAAGCTTAATTGTCGAAAAGTACTACCCCTAACGGGGCCGATTTTTTAACGGCAAGCCGATCGCAGCAGAGGATCATATTGAAATATTGAAAAGATAGACTTTGAAAAGTACCAAAAACCATAACCCGACCCCCCATCCCTCCAAAATTGTGATTTTTGAGAAGTTTGTGAAAAAACTTAATACGAAAATCCAATCGGTTACCCTCCTAGACTTACCCTTTCCGAGATGGAGTAAGGCCTCCAAAACAACAATTTTAACACATTTGGGGTTTGGGTTAGGGTTAGTGTTTGGGTTAGGGTCAGGGTTAAGGTTAGTGTTAAGGTTAGGGTTAGGGTTAGGGTTTGGGTTAGGGTTAGTGTTTGGGTTAGGGTCAGGGTTAAGGTTAGTGTTAAGGTTAGGGTTTGGGTTAGGGTTAGGGTTTGGGTTAGGGTTAGTGTTTGGGTTAGGGTCAGGGTTAAGGTTAGTGTTAAGGTTAGGGTTTGGGTTAGGGTTAGGGTTTGGGTTAGGGTTAGTGTTTGGGTTAGGGTCAGGGTTAAGGTTAGTGTTAAGGTTAGGGTTTGGGTTAGGGTTAGGGTTTGGGTTAGGGTTAGTGTTAGGGTTAGTGTTTGGGTTAGGGTCAGGGTTAAGGTTAGGGTTAGTGTTTGGGTTAGGGTTAGGGTTAGTGTTTGGGTTAGGGGTTAGGGTTAGGGTCAGGGTTAGGGTCAGGGTCAGGGTTAGGGTCAGGGTTTGGGACATGGTAGTGTACTTTGACGAGGGTTAGTGAGGTGCCCTTTCTCTCTTCTGCGCATGTCTGCCCTTTTTTGTGACTGCGCATGCGTCAGAAATTTCAAAAAATATTTCTAAGTCCAGAGTATGAAAAGTGCCTTTGACTTCAATCTTCAAACAGATGTAGAATGGATTTGAATAGAGATATTTTTATAAAGTTAACTGTTCCTAAAAGATAGAGAAGCAATCTAGAGAATGAAAACGTATTGGTATCACTGAAATGTACGGCCGCACCCTCCGACCTCACTGAAGAAACGTTTGTGGGAGAGCAAAGCCTAACCCCAAGTTAACCCCAACTCCTAAACTACAACAGATAAAGACTTGCGGTCTTCACTACAAGCTTAATTGTCGAAAAGTACTACCCCTAACGGGGCCGATTTTTTAACGGCAAGCCGATCGCAGCAGAGGATCATATTGAAATATTGAAAAGATAGACTTTGAAAAGTACCAAAAACCATAACCCGACCCCCCATCCCTCCAAAATTGTGATTTTTGAGAAGTTTGTGAAAAAACTTAATACGAAAATCCAATCGGTTACCCTCCTAGACTTACCCTTTCCGAGATGGAGTAAGGCCTCCAAAACAACAATTTTAACACATTTGGGGTTTGGGTTAGGGTTAGTGTTTGGGTTAGGGTCAGGGTTAAGGTTAGTGTTAAGGTTAGGGTTAGGGTTAGGGTTTGGGTTAGGGTTAGTGTTTGGGTTAGGGTCAGGGTTAAGGTTAGTGTTAAGGTTAGGGTTTGGGTTAGGGTTAGGGTTTGGGTTAGGGTTAGTGTTTGGGTTAGGGTCAGGGTTAAGGTTAGTGTTAAGGTTAGGGTTTGGGTTAGGGTTAGGGTTTGGGTTAGGGTTAGTGTTTGGGTTAGGGTCAGGGTTAAGGTTAGTGTTAAGGTTAGGGTTTGGGTTAGGGTTAGGGTTTGGGTTAGGGTTAGTGTTAGGGTTAGTGTTTGGGTTAGGGTCAGGGTTAAGGTTAGGGTTAGTGTTTGGGTTAGGGTTAGGGTTAGTGTTTGGGTTAGGGGTTAGGGTTAGGGTCAGGGTTAGGGTCAGGGTCAGGGTTAGGGTCAGGGTTTGGGACATGGTAGTGTACTTTGACGAGGGTTAGTGAGGTGCCCTTTCTCTCTTCTGCGCATGTCTGCCCTTTTTTGTGACTGCGCATGCGTCAGAAATTTCAAAAAATATTTCTAAGTCCAGAGTATGAAAAGTGCCTTTGACTTCAATCTTCAAACAGATGTAGAATGGATTTGAATAGAGATATTTTTATAAAGTTAACTGTTCCTAAAAGATAGAGAAGCAATCTAGAGAATGAAAACGTATTGGTATCACTGAAATGTACGGCCGCACCCTCCGACCTCACTGAAGAAACGTTTGTGGGAGAGCAAAGCCTAACCCCAAGTTAACCCCAACTCCTAAACTACAACAGATAAAGACTTGCGGTCTTCACTACAAGCTTAATTGTCGAAAAGTACTACCCCTAACGGGGCCGATTTTTTAACGGCAAGCCGATCGCAGCAGAGGATCATATTGAAATATTGAAAAGATAGACTTTGAAAAGTACCAAAAACCATAACCCGACCCCCCATCCCTCCAAAATTGTGATTTTTGAGAAGTTTGTGAAAAAACTTAATACGAAAATCCAATCGGTTACCCTCCTAGACTTACCCTTTCCGAGATGGAGTAAGGCCTCCAAAACAACAATTTTAACACATTTGGGGTTTGGGTTAGGGTTAGTGTTTGGGTTAGGGTCAGGGTTAAGGTTAGTGTTAAGGTTAGGGTTAGGGTTAGGGTTTGGGTTAGGGTTAGTGTTTGGGTTAGGGTCAGGGTTAAGGTTAGTGTTAAGGTTAGGGTTTGGGTTAGGGTTAGGGTTTGGGTTAGGGTTAGTGTTTGGGTTAGGGTCAGGGTTAAGGTTAGTGTTAAGGTTAGGGTTTGGGTTAGGGTTAGGGTTTGGGTTAGGGTTAGTGTTTGGGTTAGGGTCAGGGTTAAGGTTAGTGTTAAGGTTAGGGTTTGGGTTAGGGTTAGGGTTTGGGTTAGGGTTAGTGTTAGGGTTAGTGTTTGGGTTAGGGTCAGGGTTAAGGTTAGGGTTAGTGTTTGGGTTAGGGTTAGGGTTAGTGTTTGGGTTAGGGGTTAGGGTTAGGGTCAGGGTTAGGGTCAGGGTCAGGGTTAGGGTCAGGGTTTGGGACATGGTAGTGTACTTTGACGAGGGTTAGTGAGGTGCCCTTTCTCTCTTCTGCGCATGTCTGCCCTTTTTTGTGACTGCGCATGCGTCAGAAATTTCAAAAAATATTTCTAAGTCCAGAGTATGAAAAGTGCCTTTGACTTCAATCTTCAAACAGATGTAGAATGGATTTGAATAGAGATATTTTTATAAAGTTAACTGTTCCTAAAAGATAGAGAAGCAATCTAGAGAATGAAAACGTATTGGTATCACTGAAATGTACGGCCGCACCCTCCGACCTCACTGAAGAAACGTTTGTGGGAGAGCAAAGCCTAACCCCAAGTTAACCCCAACTCCTAAACTACAACAGATAAAGACTTGCGGTCTTCACTACAAGCTTAATTGTCGAAAAGTACTACCCCTAACGGGGCCGATTTTTTAACGGCAAGCCGATCGCAGCAGAGGATCATATTGAAATATTGAAAAGATAGACTTTGAAAAGTACCAAAAACCATAACCCGACCCCCCATCCCTCCAAAATTGTGATTTTTGAGAAGTTTGTGAAAAAACTTAATACGAAAATCCAATCGGTTACCCTCCTAGACTTACCCTTTCCGAGATGGAGTAAGGCCTCCAAAACAACAATTTTAACACATTTGGGGTTTGGGTTAGGGTTAGTGTTTGGGTTAGGGTCAGGGTTAAGGTTAGTGTTAAGGTTAGGGTTAGGGTTAGGGTTTGGGTTAGGGTTAGTGTTTGGGTTAGGGTCAGGGTTAAGGTTAGTGTTAAGGTTAGGGTTTGGGTTAGGGTTAGGGTTTGGGTTAGGGTTAGTGTTTGGGTTAGGGTCAGGGTTAAGGTTAGTGTTAAGGTTAGGGTTTGGGTTAGGGTTAGGGTTTGGGTTAGGGTTAGTGTTTGGGTTAGGGTCAGGGTTAAGGTTAGTGTTAAGGTTAGGGTTTGGGTTAGGGTTAGGGTTTGGGTTAGGGTTAGTGTTAGGGTTAGTGTTTGGGTTAGGGTCAGGGTTAAGGTTAGGGTTAGTGTTTGGGTTAGGGTTAGGGTTAGTGTTTGGGTTAGGGGTTAGGGTTAGGGTCAGGGTTAGGGTCAGGGTCAGGGTTAGGGTCAGGGTTTGGGACATGGTAGTGTACTTTGACGAGGGTTAGTGAGGTGCCCTTTCTCTCTTCTGCGCATGTCTGCCCTTTTTTGTGACTGCGCATGCGTCAGAAATTTCAAAAAATATTTCTAAGTCCAGAGTATGAAAAGTGCCTTTGACTTCAATCTTCAAACAGATGTAGAATGGATTTGAATAGAGATATTTTTATAAAGTTAACTGTTCCTAAAAGATAGAGAAGCAATCTAGAGAATGAAAACGTATTGGTATCACTGAAATGTACGGCCGCACCCTCCGACCTCACTGAAGAAACGTTTGTGGGAGAGCAAAGCCTAACCCCAAGTTAACCCCAACTCCTAAACTACAACAGATAAAGACTTGCGGTCTTCACTACAAGCTTAATTGTCGAAAAGTACTACCCCTAACGGGGCCGATTTTTTAACGGCAAGCCGATCGCAGCAGAGGATCATATTGAAATATTGAAAAGATAGACTTTGAAAAGTACCAAAAACCATAACCCGACCCCCCATCCCTCCAAAATTGTGATTTTTGAGAAGTTTGTGAAAAAACTTAATACGAAAATCCAATCGGTTACCCTCCTAGACTTACCCTTTCCGAGATGGAGTAAGGCCTCCAAAACAACAATTTTAACACATTTGGGGTTTGGGTTAGGGTTAGTGTTTGGGTTAGGGTCAGGGTTAAGGTTAGTGTTAAGGTTAGGGTTAGGGTTAGGGTTTGGGTTAGGGTTAGTGTTTGGGTTAGGGTCAGGGTTAAGGTTAGTGTTAAGGTTAGGGTTTGGGTTAGGGTTAGGGTTTGGGTTAGGGTTAGTGTTTGGGTTAGGGTCAGGGTTAAGGTTAGTGTTAAGGTTAGGGTTTGGGTTAGGGTTAGGGTTTGGGTTAGGGTTAGTGTTTGGGTTAGGGTCAGGGTTAAGGTTAGTGTTAAGGTTAGGGTTTGGGTTAGGGTTAGGGTTTGGGTTAGGGTTAGTGTTAGGGTTAGTGTTTGGGTTAGGGTCAGGGTTAAGGTTAGGGTTAGTGTTTGGGTTAGGGTTAGGGTTAGTGTTTGGGTTAGGGGTTAGGGTTAGGGTCAGGGTTAGGGTCAGGGTCAGGGTTAGGGTCAGGGTTTGGGACATGGTAGTGTACTTTGACGAGGGTTAGTGAGGTGCCCTTTCTCTCTTCTGCGCATGTCTGCCCTTTTTTGTGACTGCGCATGCGTCAGAAATTTCAAAAAATATTTCTAAGTCCAGAGTATGAAAAGTGCCTTTGACTTCAATCTTCAAACAGATGTAGAATGGATTTGAATAGAGATATTTTTATAAAGTTAACTGTTCCTAAAAGATAGAGAAGCAATCTAGAGAATGAAAACGTATTGGTATCACTGAAATGTACGGCCGCACCCTCCGACCTCACTGAAGAAACGTTTGTGGGAGAGCAAAGCCTAACCCCAAGTTAACCCCAACTCCTAAACTACAACAGATAAAGACTTGCGGTCTTCACTACAAGCTTAATTGTCGAAAAGTACTACCCCTAACGGGGCCGATTTTTTAACGGCAAGCCGATCGCAGCAGAGGATCATATTGAAATATTGAAAAGATAGACTTTGAAAAGTACCAAAAACCATAACCCGACCCCCCATCCCTCCAAAATTGTGATTTTTGAGAAGTTTGTGAAAAAACTTAATACGAAAATCCAATCGGTTACCCTCCTAGACTTACCCTTTCCGAGATGGAGTAAGGCCTCCAAAACAACAATTTTAACACATTTGGGGTTTGGGTTAGGGTTAGTGTTTGGGTTAGGGTCAGGGTTAAGGTTAGTGTTAAGGTTAGGGTTAGGGTTAGGGTTTGGGTTAGGGTTAGTGTTTGGGTTAGGGTCAGGGTTAAGGTTAGTGTTAAGGTTAGGGTTTGGGTTAGGGTTAGGGTTTGGGTTAGGGTTAGTGTTTGGGTTAGGGTCAGGGTTAAGGTTAGTGTTAAGGTTAGGGTTTGGGTTAGGGTTAGGGTTTGGGTTAGGGTTAGTGTTTGGGTTAGGGTCAGGGTTAAGGTTAGTGTTAAGGTTAGGGTTTGGGTTAGGGTTAGGGTTTGGGTTAGGGTTAGTGTTAGGGTTAGTGTTTGGGTTAGGGTCAGGGTTAAGGTTAGGGTTAGTGTTTGGGTTAGGGTTAGGGTTAGTGTTTGGGTTAGGGGTTAGGGTTAGGGTCAGGGTTAGGGTCAGGGTCAGGGTTAGGGTCAGGGTTTGGGACATGGTAGTGTACTTTGACGAGGGTTAGTGAGGTGCCCTTTCTCTCTTCTGCGCATGTCTGCCCTTTTTTGTGACTGCGCATGCGTCAGAAATTTCAAAAAATATTTCTAAGTCCAGAGTATGAAAAGTGCCTTTGACTTCAATCTTCAAACAGATGTAGAATGGATTTGAATAGAGATATTTTTATAAAGTTAACTGTTCCTAAAAGATAGAGAAGCAATCTAGAGAATGAAAACGTATTGGTATCACTGAAATGTACGGCCGCACCCTCCGACCTCACTGAAGAAACGTTTGTGGGAGAGCAAAGCCTAACCCCAAGTTAACCCCAACTCCTAAACTACAACAGATAAAGACTTGCGGTCTTCACTACAAGCTTAATTGTCGAAAAGTACTACCCCTAACGGGGCCGATTTTTTAACGGCAAGCCGATCGCAGCAGAGGATCATATTGAAATATTGAAAAGATAGACTTTGAAAAGTACCAAAAACCATAACCCGACCCCCCATCCCTCCAAAATTGTGATTTTTGAGAAGTTTGTGAAAAAACTTAATACGAAAATCCAATCGGTTACCCTCCTAGACTTACCCTTTCCGAGATGGAGTAAGGCCTCCAAAACAACAATTTTAACACATTTGGGGTTTGGGTTAGGGTTAGTGTTTGGGTTAGGGTCAGGGTTAAGGTTAGTGTTAAGGTTAGGGTTAGGGTTAGGGTTTGGGTTAGGGTTAGTGTTTGGGTTAGGGTCAGGGTTAAGGTTAGTGTTAAGGTTAGGGTTTGGGTTAGGGTTAGGGTTTGGGTTAGGGTTAGTGTTTGGGTTAGGGTCAGGGTTAAGGTTAGTGTTAAGGTTAGGGTTTGGGTTAGGGTTAGGGTTTGGGTTAGGGTTAGTGTTTGGGTTAGGGTCAGGGTTAAGGTTAGTGTTAAGGTTAGGGTTTGGGTTAGGGTTAGGGTTTGGGTTAGGGTTAGTGTTAGGGTTAGTGTTTGGGTTAGGGTCAGGGTTAAGGTTAGGGTTAGTGTTTGGGTTAGGGTTAGGGTTAGTGTTTGGGTTAGGGGTTAGGGTTAGGGTCAGGGTTAGGGTCAGGGTCAGGGTTAGGGTCAGGGTTTGGGACATGGTAGTGTACTTTGACGAGGGTTAGTGAGGTGCCCTTTCTCTCTTCTGCGCATGTCTGCCCTTTTTTGTGACTGCGCATGCGTCAGAAATTTCAAAAAATATTTCTAAGTCCAGAGTATGAAAAGTGCCTTTGACTTCAATCTTCAAACAGATGTAGAATGGATTTGAATAGAGATATTTTTATAAAGTTAACTGTTCCTAAAAGATAGAGAAGCAATCTAGAGAATGAAAACGTATTGGTATCACTGAAATGTACGGCCGCACCCTCCGACCTCACTGAAGAAACGTTTGTGGGAGAGCAAAGCCTAACCCCAAGTTAACCCCAACTCCTAAACTACAACAGATAAAGACTTGCGGTCTTCACTACAAGCTTAATTGTCGAAAAGTACTACCCCTAACGGGGCCGATTTTTTAACGGCAAGCCGATCGCAGCAGAGGATCATATTGAAATATTGAAAAGATAGACTTTGAAAAGTACCAAAAACCATAACCCGACCCCCCATCCCTCCAAAATTGTGATTTTTGAGAAGTTTGTGAAAAAACTTAATACGAAAATCCAATCGGTTACCCTCCTAGACTTACCCTTTCCGAGATGGAGTAAGGCCTCCAAAACAACAATTTTAACACATTTGGGGTTTGGGTTAGGGTTAGTGTTTGGGTTAGGGTCAGGGTTAAGGTTAGTGTTAAGGTTAGGGTTAGGGTTAGGGTTTGGGTTAGGGTTAGTGTTTGGGTTAGGGTCAGGGTTAAGGTTAGTGTTAAGGTTAGGGTTTGGGTTAGGGTTAGGGTTTGGGTTAGGGTTAGTGTTTGGGTTAGGGTCAGGGTTAAGGTTAGTGTTAAGGTTAGGGTTTGGGTTAGGGTTAGGGTTTGGGTTAGGGTTAGTGTTTGGGTTAGGGTCAGGGTTAAGGTTAGTGTTAAGGTTAGGGTTTGGGTTAGGGTTAGGGTTTGGGTTAGGGTTAGTGTTTGGGTTAGGGTCAGGGTTAAGGTTAGTGTTAAGGTTAGGGTTTGGGTTAGGGTTAGGGTTTGGGTTAGGGTTAGTGTTTGGGTTAGGGTCAGGGTTAAGGTTAGTGTTAAGGTTAGGGTTTGGGTTAGGGTTAGGGTTTGGGTTAGGGTTAGTGTTAGGGTTAGTGTTTGGGTTAGGGTCAGGGTTAAGGTTAGGGTTAGTGTTTGGGTTAGGGTTAGGGTTAGTGTTTGGGTTAGGGGTTAGGGTTAGGGTCAGGGTTAGGGTCAGGGTCAGGGTTAGGGTCAGGGTTTGGGACATGGTAGTGTACTTTGACGAGGGTTAGTGAGGTGCCCTTTCTCTCTTCTGCGCATGTCTGCCCTTTTTTGTGACTGCGCATGCGTCAGAAATTTCAAAAAATATTTCTAAGTCCAGAGTATGAAAAGTGCCTTTGACTTCAATCTTCAAACAGATGTAGAATGGATTTGAATAGAGATATTTTTATAAAGTTAACTGTTCCTAAAAGATAGAGAAGCAATCTAGAGAATGAAAACGTATTGGTATCACTGAAATGTACGGCCGCACCCTCCGACCTCACTGAAGAAACGTTTGTGGGAGAGCAAAGCCTAACCCCAAGTTAACCCCAACTCCTAAACTACAACAGATAAAGACTTGCGGTCTTCACTACAAGCTTAATTGTCGAAAAGTACTACCCCTAACGGGGCCGATTTTTTAACGGCAAGCCGATCGCAGCAGAGGATCATATTGAAATATTGAAAAGATAGACTTTGAAAAGTACCAAAAACCATAACCCGACCCCCCATCCCTCCAAAATTGTGATTTTTGAGAAGTTTGTGAAAAAACTTAATACGAAAATCCAATCGGTTACCCTCCTAGACTTACCCTTTCCGAGATGGAGTAAGGCCTCCAAAACAACAATTTTAACACATTTGGGGTTTGGGTTAGGGTTAGTGTTTGGGTTAGGGTCAGGGTTAAGGTTAGTGTTAAGGTTAGGGTTAGGGTTAGGGTTTGGGTTAGGGTTAGTGTTTGGGTTAGGGTCAGGGTTAAGGTTAGTGTTAAGGTTAGGGTTTGGGTTAGGGTTAGGGTTTGGGTTAGGGTTAGTGTTTGGGTTAGGGTCAGGGTTAAGGTTAGTGTTAAGGTTAGGGTTTGGGTTAGGGTTAGGGTTTGGGTTAGGGTTAGTGTTTGGGTTAGGGTCAGGGTTAAGGTTAGTGTTAAGGTTAGGGTTTGGGTTAGGGTTAGGGTTTGGGTTAGGGTTAGTGTTAGGGTTAGTGTTTGGGTTAGGGTCAGGGTTAAGGTTAGGGTTAGTGTTTGGGTTAGGGTTAGGGTTAGTGTTTGGGTTAGGGGTTAGGGTTAGGGTCAGGGTTAGGGTCAGGGTCAGGGTTAGGGTCAGGGTTTGGGACATGGTAGTGTACTTTGACGAGGGTTAGTGAGGTGCCCTTTCTCTCTTCTGCGCATGTCTGCCCTTTTTTGTGACTGCGCATGCGTCAGAAATTTCAAAAAATATTTCTAAGTCCAGAGTATGAAAAGTGCCTTTGACTTCAATCTTCAAACAGATGTAGAATGGATTTGAATAGAGATATTTTTATAAAGTTAACTGTTCCTAAAAGATAGAGAAGCAATCTAGAGAATGAAAACGTATTGGTATCACTGAAATGTACGGCCGCACCCTCCGACCTCACTGAAGAAACGTTTGTGGGAGAGCAAAGCCTAACCCCAAGTTAACCCCAACTCCTAAACTACAACAGATAAAGACTTGCGGTCTTCACTACAAGCTTAATTGTCGAAAAGTACTACCCCTAACGGGGCCGATTTTTTAACGGCAAGCCGATCGCAGCAGAGGATCATATTGAAATATTGAAAAGATAGACTTTGAAAAGTACCAAAAACCATAACCCGACCCCCCATCCCTCCAAAATTGTGATTTTTGAGAAGTTTGTGAAAAAACTTAATACGAAAATCCAATCGGTTACCCTCCTAGACTTACCCTTTCCGAGATGGAGTAAGGCCTCCAAAACAACAATTTTAACACATTTGGGGTTTGGGTTAGGGTTAGTGTTTGGGTTAGGGTCAGGGTTAAGGTTAGTGTTAAGGTTAGGGTTAGGGTTAGGGTTTGGGTTAGGGTTAGTGTTTGGGTTAGGGTCAGGGTTAAGGTTAGTGTTAAGGTTAGGGTTTGGGTTAGGGTTAGGGTTTGGGTTAGGGTTAGTGTTTGGGTTAGGGTCAGGGTTAAGGTTAGTGTTAAGGTTAGGGTTTGGGTTAGGGTTAGGGTTTGGGTTAGGGTTAGTGTTTGGGTTAGGGTCAGGGTTAAGGTTAGTGTTAAGGTTAGGGTTTGGGTTAGGGTTAGGGTTTGGGTTAGGGTTAGTGTTAGGGTTAGTGTTTGGGTTAGGGTCAGGGTTAAGGTTAGGGTTAGTGTTTGGGTTAGGGTTAGGGTTAGTGTTTGGGTTAGGGGTTAGGGTTAGGGTCAGGGTTAGGGTCAGGGTCAGGGTTAGGGTCAGGGTTTGGGACATGGTAGTGTACTTTGACGAGGGTTAGTGAGGTGCCCTTTCTCTCTTCTGCGCATGTCTGCCCTTTTTTGTGACTGCGCATGCGTCAGAAATTTCAAAAAATATTTCTAAGTCCAGAGTATGAAAAGTGCCTTTGACTTCAATCTTCAAACAGATGTAGAATGGATTTGAATAGAGATATTTTTATAAAGTTAACTGTTCCTAAAAGATAGAGAAGCAATCTAGAGAATGAAAACGTATTGGTATCACTGAAATGTACGGCCGCACCCTCCGACCTCACTGAAGAAACGTTTGTGGGAGAGCAAAGCCTAACCCCAAGTTAACCCCAACTCCTAAACTACAACAGATAAAGACTTGCGGTCTTCACTACAAGCTTAATTGTCGAAAAGTACTACCCCTAACGGGGCCGATTTTTTAACGGCAAGCCGATCGCAGCAGAGGATCATATTGAAATATTGAAAAGATAGACTTTGAAAAGTACCAAAAACCATAACCCGACCCCCCATCCCTCCAAAATTGTGATTTTTGAGAAGTTTGTGAAAAAACTTAATACGAAAATCCAATCGGTTACCCTCCTAGACTTACCCTTTCCGAGATGGAGTAAGGCCTCCAAAACAACAATTTTAACACATTTGGGGTTTGGGTTAGGGTTAGTGTTTGGGTTAGGGTCAGGGTTAAGGTTAGTGTTAAGGTTAGGGTTAGGGTTAGGGTTTGGGTTAGGGTTAGTGTTTGGGTTAGGGTCAGGGTTAAGGTTAGTGTTAAGGTTAGGGTTTGGGTTAGGGTTAGGGTTTGGGTTAGGGTTAGTGTTTGGGTTAGGGTCAGGGTTAAGGTTAGTGTTAAGGTTAGGGTTTGGGTTAGGGTTAGGGTTTGGGTTAGGGTTAGTGTTTGGGTTAGGGTCAGGGTTAAGGTTAGTGTTAAGGTTAGGGTTTGGGTTAGGGTTAGGGTTTGGGTTAGGGTTAGTGTTAGGGTTAGTGTTTGGGTTAGGGTCAGGGTTAAGGTTAGGGTTAGTGTTTGGGTTAGGGTTAGGGTTAGTGTTTGGGTTAGGGGTTAGGGTTAGGGTCAGGGTTAGGGTCAGGGTCAGGGTTAGGGTCAGGGTTTGGGACATGGTAGTGTACTTTGACGAGGGTTAGTGAGGTGCCCTTTCTCTCTTCTGCGCATGTCTGCCCTTTTTTGTGACTGCGCATGCGTCAGAAATTTCAAAAAATATTTCTAAGTCCAGAGTATGAAAAGTGCCTTTGACTTCAATCTTCAAACAGATGTAGAATGGATTTGAATAGAGATATTTTTATAAAGTTAACTGTTCCTAAAAGATAGAGAAGCAATCTAGAGAATGAAAACGTATTGGTATCACTGAAATGTACGGCCGCACCCTCCGACCTCACTGATATTGGAAAGATTTTTTTTTTTTTTTTTTTTTTTTTTTTTTTTAACTATTTTGATTTCCTCTTTGCAAGTGAGCCACCCTATTTAAATTTCACAAACCTAATTCTGAGAGTGAGAAACGATGAAAAATTCTTTTAGACCATGTGAAATAGCCAGCGTATTTCGTCTTTCGTCGATTTTGTTCAAACACGTTTCGTGTTGTTACTCAAAAACCCCACGAGTTATACATGTCTTATATGCTTCAAAATTTTGCGCATTTTGTCAGCTTTCAAATGAAATATAGTTCCAGCCTTTAGGTAGTTAAATGACAAAGATTTCGTTATTCTTGTGAAAAATTTGGAAATCTTTCTAAAAAAAATGCACATTTTGGAAGCAAACTTTTTTGTTTCAAAAAGTAAGTCTCTGATCTGAGGCTATCTTAAAAGAACTAGAAAAAAACAGTCTAAATTACTTAGATGTTTTTCCGATTGCACGAGAAATGGTAAAGATACGAGACTGCGAAAATGACAAAATTGCTACTTTCCAAATAGACAGCAAAAACAGGAATTTCATATGACAGACCATGCATAAGATTCATCGCATAGCAGCTTGTCAGGGCTTTCCAAAACGTCAAAGATCTTTCAAATCGGTTCAAAAATGTCATAGCGTCACTGTTACAATGAGAGGGGTTGGGTTTTGGGTTTGACTTTGGGGTTTGGGTTAAGTTTGACGTTAGGGATTGGGTTTGAGGTTGAGTTACGGTAAGGTTAAGGTTTGGGTTAGCGCTTGGGGTTTTCGTTGGGGGTTGATTTTGGGTCAGGCTTAGAGTTGGGGTCTAGGTTAGGGTAAAGGTATGGGTATGAGTTTGAGTTTGAATTAGATTTATTGAAGTTGACTTTTGCGAGGGTTTGCCAATTGAGATGCTCATCAATTCTGTACATAAGTCCCCTTTTCTGTGACTGCGCATGTGTGAAAATTTCTAAAAAATATTTTTGAAGTTCAAAGTATGAAAAGTGTCTTTGACTTCAATTTTCAAAGAGCTGTATAATTGATTCGATATAACCAATCGTTAAAAATGATGCTATATGTGACAATAACTTGAGTAGTTTCTGTATTTTATGCTGATTAAGAACATTCATGGTCATCGTATAATTAATTAATAGATGGAGCACATGGTTGTGTTGTACCATGGCTTAGAAAGATAAAACTAATGGTTGGCTTCCTCCACATTAAAACATAGAGCCACTCATGTACTGTGGTATGTACAGGTAGGAATTAGACTTTTGGTTCAAACTGGAAAGATCAGAGGCGATAGTTTTCTTCAATTGTTCAAGGAGATCATTTTTTATTAATGGAGCTCAAAAGATCTTTGTTCCAAGCTGTATCTTGATGCATAGTGTTGAATCTCTTTTTTGTCATAATGTCGGCCAAAAATACAACAAACTGTCAAGTTATACGTGTTATCTAAAGATTAAATAATGGCAGTCCCCTGTAACATACACTTATCATATCGTGCTGTCCCTATAGTAACTAGACATTTAGGTGAGAGAAACATACAATTAGTTTTCCTACTGGTTGTGTAATATGAACATTCGTGTTTTTTAAGATTTTTACTAATTTACTGCTGATTTAGTTTGGTATGTTTGTTGTAGAAATTTTCCCCCTTTTAACAGCATGTACCTCTCTGCATTCCTCGGGTTTGGTATTTGTTTAATCTGCTTTATTTTTTCATGTACTTAAATTACTCTTACTTATGGATTTTGACATACTATGAATGACAAAATTATTTCATTCAATGAAATACTTTAAATTTCTGTTGAGTCTGGTTTTTTTTAAACATTTGACGTGATACTGTACGTATGTATCCCGTCATACTTTGAACCACACCTTATTTATTTATTATTATTACATTTACTGTTGAGTCTGTTGTTTGTTATATCAACTTTACGTGACTTTGCATGTATGTATACATTCATACTTTGAACGACAAAATTATTTGTATGTCTACCTGTGCGAATTTCAAACGCGCAATTTTACACCAGCAATAAAAACCATCTATTCTTTACGGGTAGACTTTATATAGATAAATTAGGTGGTATAAGAAAAGCATAATGAGTATAATAAATTTGATGTATGCCTTTTTGTGCTTCTTTGTTACATTTGTTGTTTTTATAGTGATGGAAGTATGTTTGTTTCGTTCATACTTTTAACGACAAAATTATTTTTATGTCTACCTGTACGAATTTCAAACGCGCATTTTTACACCAGCAATGAAAACCTTCTTTCCTTTACGGGTAGACTTTTTATATACATTAATTAATTGGTACAAGAAAAGCAAAATGAGTATGTTAAATTTCATGTATGCCTTTTTGTGATTCTTCGTTACATTTGTTGTTTTTATAGTGATATTAAGATGATAACACAATATTGACTGCTGTACCCCTATTTTTGACATTTCTACTCTTTGAGTATGTTTGTTTTATTCATACATCGTTGACAATGTAATGGAATTTGATGCGACTGTCATACAAGTGAGAGGTTTAGCTAGCTATAAAACCGGTTCAATCCACCATTTTCTACATTAGAAAATGCCTATACCAAGTCAGGAATATGACAGTTGTTATCCATTCGTTTGATGTGTTTGGACTTTTGATTTTGGATTTTCCTTTTTGAATTTTCCTCGGAGTTCGGTATTTTTGTGTTTTTACTTTTTATTTCGTTTGAGACATGGATAAATACGAATTTACGTTATATTAATCAATTACTTATGCCATTTATGAAACATCTTCCATTGCTGACATTGAATTGTGTTGTACTGATCGGGTTGTTGTCTCTTTGATGCTATCTCCGTTTCGATTTTCATTGTTGCTAGAGGTCTACATATTTCTGCTATTAAAAAAAAGTATTTGTTTTCAAGATCCTTATCATATATGTTTTGCTACTTTTGTTTTCATCTGATCCTCCTATTTTGCATTGTTTTCTACCGTCTTTAAACTAAGTTTCAGCATGGTACTACGTATACTGGAATGGGGATTTATTGTTGTATGCTAGATGTGAGTAGAAAAAACAAAAACTGATTTAGTCAACAAATAGACCCTTAATGTACGCAGATAAACAATAAAACACTGTATGTATAAAGTGGTTTAAAGCGTTCAATAAACAACACGCAGGCGCACAAAATAACATAACATAATGTTTAATCGTAGATACACATATAAAACACACTTACTGTACTTACAGTTGCTAGCACACAATAAGGGTTTACATATATTTATAAAAAAAATGTATCCTACGGCACACATACAAACTACCATTACTACACACATAACAGTCATCCAAAAAATCAGATAAACCTGCAATTGTTTATACCAACATAAAAAAAAAATCACGCACACGAAGAACAAAAATATCACACCTTTGAATATACATGATAGATTACACCTAAATATGTTTATAAAGACGTGCGTAACAAAAAACACAGATGCTATGATTGCACTGATATACAATGGTATGTGCAGATAGAAATTAACCCTTAGAAATCCGAATAGAAAGTACAAGGTGAACCAACTACTTCCAGGATAACACAAACTATCTTACTAATATATAAAATAGTATTACTATATACAAAATATGCAGACATAAGACGAATCAACGATTGCATAAAAACTATTGCATTTCGTTTTTAGTAAAACATCCAGCTGTTAGAATGAGGAAAAAATGATTTTATGTTTTAAGACTAAGTGCCATTTCATAACATTTATTGTCCGACGATCGAATGAGAAAGTGTTGATGAAATATCAATTAGTTTATTATTAATTTCAGGAACATGAATAAACATTCTGCAAAGTAAAAGGGAAACATTTCATTTCATTAAGATGACCTGACACGGTTCAGTTTTCTTAAAAAAAAAACTGTCGAAACTTCTGTCCGGTACTTTCCTATCACGACATAAATTACACTATATTTCAAAAAAGGTCTTTCAACGTATTTTGTCTGCATTTCAAATTTTGAAAACATGCAAAAACACAGGATTTTCAAGTTAACCCCGATTACATTCGTTGAGCTGTGTTCAACTGGTGGCAGCGATAAAGAAGAGGCGGAGAGGTATACCACGGCAATTATACAACAGCTTGAGAGGCGACAACTGGTATATGCTCGAAAATCCAACTGTCTGAGAGGAACATCATTCCCGTGGATTATACCTGTAAGGGATAAGCTTAACAAAAGGAAGAAAAGACTAAATGCTAGACAACTTCTTGACACATTGACATTTCTGTTTTGTGTAGCATTGATTTGCAGCAGTGGTTTGTAAACTTTCAAAATATAGAACCAATGCAATCCAATCGTTAGAAAAATTAGGGAATATAGATTTTTCGTTCGTTGGGACTCAAAATTCGCCGCCTACATAAAAGCATACCTTTTCAGTTGCCGAAAGCTATCACTACAGTTACACCTGCAGAAAAATCAGACGTCAAAAATCTAAAGCCGACTGAAGAAAGTGAAGATGTTAACCATATACAAGATGTCGTGCAGGATTATGAAGAGGACATTGCATGTCAAGATATGATAAAGACACCAACAAACATTGATCTCTCACACGATTGCTATTATTTAAGACTTTTTTTCAATATATGCACAACTATACTAAAAATGTGTCATTTTGATTTAAGTGCGTTACATTCCTGTGTGTTTCCACATATAACTTGTCGTTTAACCTGATAATACAACATCAGCCATGATCTTTGGAGATACTAGAAATTATAGAGTGCTCCATATAGGACAAGTAAAGATGAGGATCCATTATGAATTCAGTTATGAATTGATGAAAACAACTCTTATTAATTGTAGTGTGTCATGTTCGACCGTTTAAATGAAGATAGAGTTCTGTTTGTATTAATTTGGACTTTTAAGTTTTTGTTTTTTTTAATACAAAACACAAATAATTTACACAGAGGTAAATCAACAACATATTTTGTACATGGAATAAGAACTGGACAAAAAAATGGTACCTACACTTGCCATTCGATTATATTTTTGGTAAATGAATCCAGGTTTTGAGTCATACATACTATCATTTCGCAGATCCAAGTGAACATTTTGTATTATTTACCAATAGTGTTATACATAGTATCTGAAACACATTTCAAAACACAACCAAGTTTCATTTCTTTGAAGACATTGGTATCTTTTACATCAGATAATACACAAATAATGATAATATTATGATTACATAATACAATGTACCTCTGTCTCCAGTCACTTGCTGAAGTCAATACCTGGTCCACCATAACTGCAAATCTTTATTTGAATTTGGTACACCAACATGTACAGTCGTTTTTCTTATCATATTGAAACCCGTAAGAAAAGTACCATGTTTTGTTCGTTCACCAAATCTCTATGACAATATTATAGGAACGAGACCATCTGGTAATGTTCCCTCGTCAACTGCAACCTGTAACAAGGTCGAAACATCGACGGCATAACCGTCTTTTGCTCTAAACGGTTCAAATCAACTGTCATCAATGTGTTTCGGGCACTACCAGCCCGTGCCATATTAGGTGCTTAAGAATTCGGAGTTTTTTTTTCGACTTTTTTTAATTGTAAGTCACTTTGGTTATATTTGAAAATCGTATTTGTTTAAATGTAGTACCGGGTTGCGGCACAACACCAAACCATATCAGCCACGTACCTTCATTAGATATGTCTGTGCTCTTACACTGTGCTAATACACTCAGTGTTTGTGCGGAATAGTGACAAAGGAGTGACGAAGATCTGAACATTTCTTCAATTTGGGATAAATCCTCTCAAAACAATTAAAATCATTTCTTCGTATTGAGATATGAGTCAATGGAAATGTTATTCCTACAAAACTTGTCAACTCGACTACTATTCTAATTATATATAGCTGGAAATTCATTGACGTAATGTCGCACTGGGTTGTTTTGTCGCTTTTACAACTTTATCGATGTTACTATTCAATAAGTGTGAAACTTCCTGATTCGCTTTTTGCCATTCCGACATGAAGTTGTCAGTGTTTTCCTTGGCACACTGATATAAGACTGACTCTACAAAGACAAAAGTATAAGCTGTTTTTATTAAAACGCCAAACAAACTTTCCTTTTCCTGATATGTTTAATCAATGTAAGCAGTGGGAACAAACCACCTGCATCTTTACATGCAGACCATACAGATAATTTAAGTGCCTACTAGAATACAGCTTGTAAAAAGTTAAATCATAGAAATAACTGAACTCCGAAGAATATTTAATCAGAAAGTCCCTAATCACATGGCAAAATCGAATGACAAAACACATCAAAAACGAATGAACAACACTGTCATAATCCTGACTGGTAACAGGAATTGTCAAATGTAGAAAATGGATGATTAAACCTGGTTTTATTGCGCTAAACATCTCACATTATTCGACAGTGTCATCAAATTCAGTTTTGTTTACAATGATCAGTGAAATAAATGGACATTATAAAAAAAAGTCTTAATATGAGTACAACAGTCGAGAAGAGGTTATCAGTGAAGTCACGATACATGAGGAAACAATGTGAAGCGTTACTTTCGTTTATCGTAAATACTACTCAATGGAAGGGAAATATACCCTACATATAGTGTGGTGACAAGATGATCACATTTTACCTAGAATACCATTCATAGACGTTTGTGCTCTTTTGTAAAATGTTTCTTTTGTAATACTGTGATGACAGCTGCACCCATATTTTGACTATTTTATTGTTCATGTCTGTTTGGTTCATGCATCGTTATAAATATAACAGAGTTATTTAAAACTGTCATGAAAAGTTCAAACCAGGTTTAATACACCATTTTCTACATTTGAAAATGCCTGCACCATGTCAGGAATATGACAAATGATGTTCATTTGTATTTTATGTGTTTTTGTCATTTGTCTTTGCCATGTGATTTTACATTTTACATCCATACAACAAAGTATGTACTTCTTAGCTCATTTTCTATACAAACCTGCTTTTAAAGTTCACATTGGTATATATTTCTCGATGTCAATGTGTAAAAAAACTGGTTATCTATACTCCAATTGTATATTTTACAACAAACCTTGTATCCTAGAATATGCACATACGGAGCCTTCCATGGTTCTATAGTAAAACAATCATTATCCTTATAAATACTTTACATCAATCTATCAATTAATATAAAGTAAATCATCGTATATGTTTCAGTAGAGTGAGTGAGACATTCATTGATGCATACCGTATTGTTTCAGGAACTTGTATCAAAGATTTTAGCAATTACTTGTCCATAATGCAAAAGTGTATCTATTGAAAAAACTTTGAGCAGCTTAGTCTCATGTAAAAAAGGGACGAAAGATACCAAAGGGACAGTCAAACTCGTAAATCTAAAACAAACTGACAACGCCATGGCTAAAAATGAAAAAGACAAACAGAAAATAGAAGTAACCTTCTCAAATGAAAAACCCTTCACACAATATTTTATATGTAACATTGTGAGACTATATAGGTGAAAATAAAATCAAGCCATTGCGTGGATAAAATCGTTCGACAAAAATAAAAAAACAAAAACACTTAAATAGACGAATGGGTACATATGTATTACAATTGATGCAAGAGTAACAGTGTGATACACTGCAAACTGCCGTGATTTGTCTTGGTAAATACATACCCACAAATGAGTTGCCTCTGCAATCAGGTCCTGTATCTCTTGTACCTACAAAAAACAATTTCAATCTTTGTTGTCAGATCATCAATGGTTGGTCATAGCTAAAATGAATAAAGTTTTAACTTAACATCATCTAACAGAAAATAATCTACTCGCGGTATCTAACTCTTGATAAGGACACAATTATGGCTGCAATATCACTGGATACATGTTAAGGGAATTAGGAATAAAATATTGTCAAGTTCTCCACAAATAACCCACCGTGGTAGTTCTACCACTTGTCATTTTTTTTTATCATGTTTAATTTTACGTTGGTGTTATACATTTTGCATATGCTATCGTGCCCGATGTCCAATCATTCCCAAAAAAAGCCTTACTTCAATTTGATATTAATTAGTATATTAATTTTCACTGTTTATGATAAACGTTATAAAAGTCATACAAATCTGTTCTGGAAATTCTTTTAAAATCTTTTATAATTTTGGGAACTTGTTTTTCGAAATTCAAATGTGACGTCAATTTAAGCGTAACACTGGTTATGGCTAACAAGGCTGTGTTAATTTTTTTATTTATCCGTTTTTGTTCTGTAGTTAGCCACCGTTTCAATTTTATCATGTATATCTATTATACATTTACTGTTTGCAAAAGTATGTTTTATTCTAAATTCTAAATAATACTGAAGGATGTTCTGGTTCTCTGTTCTTTTCAGCTTTGTACTTGTTTTGGCTTTTATCCGTTTTTCATCTGGATGTCGCTGGTTAATCTTGTGTGGACGTGGCGGGCGTCTGGCGTTTAAAATTTTGAACCAGGTACCTTTTGATGGCTATTAATCGTTTGTTTGTCTGTCCTTTGCTTTCTCCTATTTATTCATTTTGTACACACTTTCGACTTGATATTTAAATCGTTTTGATAGTTATTTATAGAAGTACTGAAAAATTACCAAATAAGTTTAGTAGGAAAAAATGAAAACAACTTTTAATACCGGCGCCTTTGGAAACAGTTGTTCTTAAGCAATTTTTTTCAAGGAAGTCATTAAATTAACAAAATGCACAATAAGTAGATAGATTTTTTACTATCTAAACACAACAAGTTGAAGTAGGTTAGATCTAAACCTTTATTACAAGTAACAACTAAATATCTCAAAACCCCAAACCAAGTATAAAATTAAAAGCTATCATGGAAAGTTAGAACATATTTACGAACCAGGTGTTCCCCAGGTCGCAGCTTTATACGACAGCAGAGGTCGAACTCTGCACAGTTGGGGCAAGTATTGACATAACATTCAAAAAAAAATATCAAGATCTTACAAATATAATGCGCAATATTGTGCAACAAAAGATTACTTCTTAACACTTTTCAAAAATTTGGAATTTCAGAAATTTGGAGAGAAAAAATTGGTAACTACTACTATACCCTTTTTTTTTAATTTATTTAAATCCTGATATTTCCTTATATATAATTTACAAGTAGTGTAAGGAAGGTTAATCCGAAAATACCAAACATTGTATGTTAAATGTGTTTGAATTACCATCCTTTCACTGCTTTGTAATTGTCTTACAATAATTGTCCATTGACCAGCAAACCTAGTATTCCCTTTTTTTGCCCGTAAATCTAAAACATTCTGACCCATAACACCCAAAAGTCAAAAATAACTATCCCTTCAAGATATGGAAGCTTGTGGCATGATTTAAGAGAGATTCATACACTTATACACTAGTTATTGTTTAAAATATCATAATCACCTAGTGTGCAAATAAGTCTTGCCGAAGATACTTTTTATAGACGTTGATATAGAGGGGGTAGGCATGATGGACTGTTTATACATAAGTTTGGACCTTCGATGAAGACTAACTAAGGGTTAACCCATCTGGGCCTTTTCAGCTTTTCTGGACCTTAGAAATTCACCTATCAGTTTCATACTCCCGTGCTTGTATTTCTTATCAGGATTTTCTTGATGTAGGTGATCCGGAAGGGACAGCCGATCCTGCTTCACATGTGGCACACGGCGTGTTGCAGATGTTATAACATATCCGGTAAATAGTCTCATTCGGGTAGTCAAATTAAAGATAAGGAAAGGGTTTGTAGTCACGACGAAGGGAACATATTTGACATCATTTGTGAAACGGTTATTCAATAACGGTCAACCAACACATGATGGCGTCCGTAAAATTTATGGAGGAATGATTTCAACTTCACAATTTGGAAAAAATCAAATCGCAAAATAACTGAACTCAGAGGTTAATCCAATCGAAAAGCCCCTTATCATATGGAGAATTCAAAGGACAAATAAGTAAAAAAAGAATGGACACCAACTGTCATATTCCTGACTTGGTACAGGCATTTTCAATTGTAGAAAATGGTGGATTAAACCTGATTTTATAGCGCTAAACCTTTCACTTTATACGACAGTCTTATCAATATCCGTTCCTTTTAAAATGATTCGTAAACTAAACATCCGTAATAAAAAAAAAATCGAAATACAGGTACAACAATTATCATCGTGTTTCAATTTTAAAAGAGCTTCCTTGTGAGCAGCAACCCTCTATCAAGAAACTCATAATAGGAAATGCAGTCACGGGAATATCGTGTTGAGCTACAAACCAATCACTTCACCAAGAAACCCTTCAAACTTCATATTTGTGAGAAGTTCGTGAAAAAAAATTAATACGAATGTCCATTCGGTTACCATTCTAGACTTACCCTTTTCAATATATAGCAAGGCCTTCAAATCATTGGTTTTAACATCTTTGGGTTTTTTAGTTTTGGTAAGGGTCATGGTTTGGTTTAGGGTTAGTGTTAGGGTTAGGGTCAGGACTTGTTTTAGGGTAAGTGTTAAGGTAAGAGTCGGGCTTTAGGTTACGGTTAAGATCAGGGGTAAAGTCAGTCTCATGGTTAGGGCTAGAGTCAGGGTTAGGATAAGCGTGAGAGTTAGAGTTAGGGTCAGAGATTGGGACAGGGGTAGTGGACTTTGGCGAGAGTTAGTGAGTTACCTTTTTTAACTTCTGAGCATGGCTGCCCTTTTTCGTTACAACAAATGCCTCAATCTTTCTAAAACGATTTTTAAGTACAGAGTATAAAAAGTGCCTTTGTCCTCCATCTTGGAAAACAGGTGTAAAATGGATTTTGATAAGGATATTATATAAATGTTGAATGTTCAAAAAGGATGAAAAGAGATCTAGAGAATGACAATTTGGGAACTTTTGGTCTTCAGTGCTTTTCACATATGTACCTGTGTTTGCTTTCAAATGTCGCTGGTTAGCTTTGTGTGGACGTGGCACACGTCTGGCGTATTACATTTTCAACCAGGTACCTATCGTTGACTATCCATTGTGTGTTTCTCTGTCCTATCTTTTCTCCTATTTATTTGTTATGTAGTCCTGTCATGTAATGTTGTTATTTTAATGTTGTACTTCACATTGCCATTAAAGTGAGACTTTTGGCATGCCGCAAAACCAGGTTCAACCCACCACTTTTTTCTCAAAATGCCCTGTACAAAATCATGGGATTTGCCATTGTTATATTATAGCTAGTTTCTGTGTGTGTTACATTCTAATGTTATATTTCTATTGTGGTAGTGTATTATACCAAAACTGTCCTTAGTTTGAACACCATATTAAACTTTATCACTATGCAATGTAAACTTCCTTGCTTTACGTCGTAATTCGTTATTTAAAGTTTTCAGTTTCCTTTATCTGTTGAAAGTTCTTAGTTTGTTATTTTCGTCACAATGTGTAGATTTTGAAGTTTTCCAGCAAGATTTAAACGGCAATAAAGCATGTGTGTGTTTTGCCTGTTAAATCTGATTTATTCATATGTCTTGGACCATTTTCAAAATCATGACTGACAATTTAAGTCCTCATAATGGAAACTTTCAGTGAGGAAAAAATACTTAACTGTTTAGTACTGCAAACGACTGAAATTTTATGAAAACGTGAAAACAATACAACCAAACAGGGTTTTCGACATGCATCACTGCACAAGTTGTTCTAAAGCAATACGTAAAAAATGTCTTTTCAAAGAAGCCAATTAAACATTTACATAGAATTTCCTTTCATATCCTACAACTCAAAATCACCAACTCTCAAGCAAAATATAAAATCTTTCTTTTCAAGGGATAAAACCATTTACGAAATTTTCTCTTTTGCCGTTACATGAGCCTTTTAAGAAAAAAAAAGGACATGGATGAAGTCAAATATTTTGACCCGATAAAAAAGGAATGAAAGATACCGAAAGGACAGTCAAATTCATAAATCGAAAATAAACTGACAACGTCAAGGCGGAAAATGAAAAATAACAAACAGACAAACAACAGTACACATAACAAAACAAAGAAAACTAAACAATAAGAAACATGAACCAAACCAAAAAAAGGTGGGATATCAAGTGCTCTGGAAGGGTGAGCCGATCCTGCTTCACATTGGCACCCAGCGTGTTGCTTATGTTAGAACAAATCCAGTACATTGTCTAATTCGGTAAATCTAATTAAAAAAGGGGAGGAGTTGAACTCACGACGTAAGAAATATATCCGAAATTATTCGTCAAACAGTTCTTCCATAACGGTCAACCAACTCATAATGGCGTTTTTAAAATTTACGGAGGGATGAATTCAAGTTTTTTGTTTAATTTGAAAAAAAAAATCACAAAAATACTGAACTCAGAGGAAAATCAAATCGGAAAGTCCTTAGTCATTTGACAAAATCAAATGGCAAATAAATTAATAAACGAATGGACAACAACTGTCATATTTCTGACTTTGGACAGGCATTTTCAAACCTGGTTTTATAGCACTAAACTTCTCACTTGATACGACAGTCTCATCAAACTCCGTTTTATTTCAGATGATGTGTGAACCAAACAGACATACTAAACAAAATAGTCAACATACGAATACAACAGTCATCAGCGTTTTACAATTTTAAAAGAACTTTTGGTTTAATAGCTCCCTTGTGAGCAGCAACCTTATATCAAGAAAAGCATGATAGGAAATGGCATCACTGGAATATCGTTTCAATTGTGAGATATATACCCCGTATTCAGGTGTTGTTGGAATGTGGCTACTTAGAAATGTGTTAAAGGACGATTCGGGTGCGGGAATTTCTCGCTACATTGAAGACCTGTTGGTGACCTTCTGTTATTGTTTTTTCTATGGTCGGGTTGTTGTCTCTTTGACACATTCCACATTTCCATTCTTTATTTTATCTTAAAAAGGATATTGCGTTACAAACAAAGAAACAAATATACCAATTACTATGTTTAATTTGAAACCACAGATATCTTTTTTTTAATATATGAATGCACATAACACTACATTGTTAACAAAACTTAACAAAAAATCAAAAAGATACGAAAAATGATCACATTTTAACCATAAAATAAAATGCCAATAAACCAAAAACCAAACATGGTAAACACACAAAAAGTATAGGTAAGGTAAAATATTTTGACACCGTAAGTTTTTGTCAAGGAGTATATACTTTATATGGTATGTTGGATGATTAAAATATCGAGACAAAGATTAACAAAACATGTCCGGCTGATAAAATAAAATACAGTATGTACAAAATATCATAAGAGTACTAACCTTCACGACAAACAGATTGACAATTCAATAACAATATATTCAACATTTGAAGTTACATGATACAGCAGTATGTAATAATGTAGTCGGAAAAAAAAATCGTGTGGAAAGCATTGGTTGTCCAGAAACTGCACACACAATTTCAGGTTTGTGAGAAGTTCGTGAAAAAAACTTAATACGAATTTCCATTCGGTTACCATCCTAGAGTCAACAAGTCAACAAACGAAACAGGTATCCTTTTTATCAAGGAGATGTCCTTCACAGTAGGTTACTGTTCTCTCCAACTGTGTAACAAATCTATTCGTCACCTGTAATGTTCTAAACTTCATTCTATTTCTCTTTTCAGATCTTCCATAGCCACGCACTAGTACAACTCGGTTCAAGCTAAAACGTTCAATTCTTGGCAATTTAATGGATCCATGAATTTCTCTTTCTCTCATTTCAAGGGCAACGTTCAATTTGTCTATTTGTTTTTCCTCCATGATCATCTAGTAAGAATGCATACGATATGTTTCGTCGGTCAATATAATATCAAGCGTGAACTGAAAATCACTAGGAAATTTCCATCCAGAGACAATGGAATATACTTCAAAACCACAATAATAGTGATGATGCAATTCAATTGTCGTTAACAAATAACACGTATTTAGTAATGACGCAATATCTTCGGACCTTTTAATTGTAAATTTGTACTCTTTATAAACAGTACATATGTCAAAATAAATATTTAGATACAAATGTATTAGCTGTTTAGTTATACCAATGTGCAATAGCATTTGAAACTCTTAATATCAAAAAGAACTTAGGAATTTTGCTCTCAACATATACTTATTTTTTTTATATTTTTTGGTAATTAAATTGTGTATCTTCAATCTGATTGACTGGCATCAGAAAGTTACTAAGATAAGATTAAATAAGATTCGGTACATATAGCCAGTTATTTAGCAAGTCATCAATAATTCGATTGTTATTATTATTACTAGCAAGAATCTTGTCATCTTAATTGGATATAGGAAGATGTGGTGTGAGTGCAAATGAGACAACTCTCTATCCAAATAACAATTTAAAAAGTAAACCATTCTAGGTTAAAGTACGGCCTTCAACACGGAGCCTTGGCACACACCGAACAACAAGCTATAAAGGGCCCCAAAATTAATAGTGTAAAACCATTCAAACGGGAAAACCAACGGTCTAATCTATATAATCTTTTTAATATAATATCATTATAGTCTGTTAGGCTAAATTCCCTTTTTTGAGCGGGAATCATAATTGTTTTAACTATAGTTGCAAAATTCAAATTCAAAACACGCTGTATGCATAGTTTCAGAGTTGAAGTTAATGTCGGTGTTAAGCTTGACTCTCATACATGGGTTTATTCAGTGAGGTCCGAAAGTATTGCTGTACATTTTCGTAATACCAATAATGCCACGTCCTCTAGATCGTCTTTTTTTGATTTTCTGAACATTTAACTGTAATAAACTATATATATTTCAACCCTGAAGCTACAACAACAGTGAAGTGTTAAAATTTGAGTTTTAGTTAGTGTAAGGACCAGTGTTTTGGATATGGTAGGGGACTTTTGCGAGGGTAAGTGAGTTGCATTTTGTCACTTTTGGGCATGCGGACCATTTCTTTGACTACTTTCAGCGTGAAATTTCCAAAAACGTTTCCTTTTTTTCGGTATGACAAATCCCTTACACTGCAATGTTTTAACAGGTGTAGTCAAATAGAGATAATTTCTTGAAATGAAAAGTTCCAAAAAAGCTGAATAGCGATCTAAATAATGGATATTAATTGGTTTCAATGAAGTGTAAGGCCGCACTTTACGACTTCTCTCAAGAAGCGTTTGTGTCAGAGTAAAGCCTAATAATGACTTTGAAAAGACTTTAGCAAAACCAATACATTAACCCAAAACTTCGAAACTATAATAGAAAAAGACTTCTAGTCTTCACTATAAGCTTCATCATTGAAAAATAATGTACCTAATGAGACCGTTTTTGTAATGTCAAGCCAATCGAAGGATAGGATCCTGTAAGGTTTTTGATAAGATCGACTGTGAAAAGTTTAAACCCATCACTTCACCAAGAAACCCTCCAAAATTCAGGTTTGTGAGAAGTTCGTGAAAAAAACTTAATACGAATGTCAATTCGGTTATCATCCTAGACTAACCCTTTCAAATATATAGCAAGGCCTCCAAATGATCAGTTTTAACATCTTTGTTTTTTTTTGTTCTGGTCAGGGTTTTCAATAGGGTCGGGGTTTTATTTAGGTTAGTGTTAGAGTATGGGTTAGAGTTCGGTTTTGGGTAAGTGTTTATGCTTGAGTGAGGGTTTGGGTTATGGTTAAGATCAGGCGTAGGGTTTAGTCATGGGTTAGAGCTAGAGTCAGGGTTAGAATAAGTGTTAGAGTTAGAGTTTTGGTCAAGGTTTGGGGCAGGGGTAGTGCACTTTGGCGAGATTTATTTAGATGCCTTTTTTAACTTCTGAGCATGTCTTCTCTTCTTCGTTACTACAAATGCGTGAAATTTTCTACAAAAATTTCAAAGTACAGAGTATAAAAAGTGCCTTTGTCTTTAATCTTGAAACATGTGTAAACAAGATTTGAATAAAAATATTATATAAATGTTGACTGTTCCGAAAGGATGAAAAGGCGATCTAGAGAATGACAATTTTGGAACTTTTGGTCCTCAGTGCTTTTCAGCTATGTACTTGTTGTGGTTTTCATTTTTTTTTCATTTGGACGCCACTTGTTAGTTTTCTGTGGACGTGGCGCACGTCTGGTGTATTAAATTTTTAACCAAATGGATTTTGTTTTCTATTGATCGTTTGTTTCTCTGTCCTTTATTTTCTCCTATTTATTTGTATTGTAGTCCTGTCATGTAATGGTAATGGTATTTTTGGCAGGCCACAAAACCAGGTTCAACCAACCACTTCTATCTCAAAATGCCTTGTACCAAGTCATGCAATTGGCCACTGTTATATCACAGTTAGTGTATGTGTGTTTTACATTGTAATGTTATGTTTCTGTTGTGGCAGTATAGTAAATTAAAAATGTCCTTAGTTTGAACACCATATTCAACTTTGTCACTATGCAATGTGAACTTCCTTGTTTTAAATCGTAATTCGTTATTTAAAGTTTTCAATTTCCTTAATTTGTTGACAGTTCTCAGTTTGTAATTCTCTTCACAATGTGTAGATTTTGAAGTTGTCGTCAGCAAGATTTAAACGGCAATAAAGCGTGTGTCTATTTTGACTGTTAATTGCATTCATTGATATTTCTTGGAATATTTTTAGAATAATGACTGACAATTTTAGTACTAATCAAGGACTGAACTTTCAGTGCGGAAAAATTACTAAAATGTTTAGTACTGAAAAATGGCTGAAATTTTGAGAACACGTGTAAACAATATACAAAATCAGGGTATCAACATGCATTACTGAATAAGCTGTTATAAAGCAATACGTCAATAATGTCATTTCAAGAAGCCAATACAATATTGACAAATAATTTCCACTTTTTTCCTCCACTCAAAATCATCAAACCTCAAACCAGATACAAAACTTTCTTTTTAAAGGGAACAAAGAAAACCATTACGTTAAACTTTCTTTGGACATACAATGGTTACATTATCAAATATAGACTAACAGGAAGTTGGTGCATATCGGATCTAATAAAAACTATGTAAATATGTAAAATCTTCAAATCTAAAAAATCGATTTTCGTGGGGTATTTTTTAAAGACTTTTTAAAAAATAAAGGGGTATGCATGAGATTGTTGAAAATTACTTTGTGTGTCAACAGGCAAAAGTGGGTTAACAACCGGGTTCTTTTAAACATATGTCTTAACTAAAGTATGAAAAAAATGCGAAAATAAGTCTTGCCGTGTGTAAAATTTATAGACTTTGTTAGATATGGGTAAGGCATGATGGACTGTTCAGATAAAAGTTTCAACCATGATTAAGACTAACCAAGATCTAACCCCTCTGGGCCTTTATTTACTTTGGACCTTATACCTTCACTTATCATTTACAGCCAGTGTACATTAACGTTTTGATATGTATTGAATCTGTCATTGCTATTCATTTTTAGGAGACATGAAAATAATACAAAAACATAGTCTTGACCTGCGCCATTGTATACAGTTGTTCTTACGAAATTTGTTTTCAAAGAAATCAATAAATGAACAAAATAATTTCCTTTCATGCACAATAAATATCTTAAAACAGCAAGTAAGGTGCAGTCGGTCAGATATAAAACTTGCATAACAACTCAAAATTACAAAACCCTAAACCAAGCATAAAACTAAAATCCGTCATGGGAAGTAAGATAACATTGAGAATAGTAATGTGGAATATGTCAAAGAGACAACAACCCGACTATAGAAAAAACAACAGCAGAAGGTCACTAACAGGTCTTTAATGCAGCGAAAAACTCCCGCACCCGGATGCGTCCTTCAGTTGGCCCATAAACAAATATATACTTGTTCAGTGATAATGCACGCCATACTTATTTCCAAATTGTACACAAGAAACTCAAATTAATATAATACAAGACTAACAAAGGCCAAAGGCTGCTGACTTGGGACAGGCGCAGCAGTCGCTCCGAAGGGCAAATCTTTATGTCCTGAACCGTTGGGGCAAGTATGGACACACCATTCGAGCGAAATACTGCATTGAATTGGGATTGTGATCAAATTTTTGACAAAAGATGGGTTAATGACAATAAACAAATGTCAAAATTTTACAAATCTATAGTGCAATATTATGCAATTAAAGAGTTTTTTTCTTCAAACTTTTCTAAAATTTGGAATTTGAAAATTTGGAGAAAGAAAATTGGAAACTGCTACAACATCATTATTTTTTTAAATGTGCTCCAAAAATCTGACATTTCTCATGTAATTTACAAATAGTGTTGGGGAGGTAATTCCGAACATACCCAACAGTGTATGTTGAATGGTTTTGAATAACCACCCTTTCACTTTTTTAATTGTCTTACAGTAATTGTCCATTGACCAGCAAATCTCTTTTTACCCCTAATCCCCCCCCAAAAAAATTTCATTAAGCAATGGTAGAAGTAAAAGAGGTATACATTTACTGACCTGTTATCAATATGACTTTGTAATGATTGATAATTTTTTCTTTCTTTCTATCGTTTTTATTGATCGAGTTTCATCAATCCACTCTTTTGACATTTTACATTCTTCCTCCTTCCTTTTTGGCGTGAATGAAAGGAAGGATGAAGAATAAAGGTGTGTAGTACAAATAGGAAGGCGGAAGGTATGCAGAGAGAAGCGAAAGGAAGAAGATGTGTTGTTACAAAAAATAAGAGGAAGGTATGCTGTAATAAGTGAGGGAGAAGGAAAGAAGGTGTGATTTAAAAGAAAAAGGAACAAGAAAGTGTGTTTTAGAAACCGGAAGGAGGAACATGTAATTAAGGAGAAAGGAAGAAGGAAGGTATTCGATAACAAAAGGAAGGAGGGTATGTGTGTGTGAGTATTGTTCAAAGAGGAAGGAGGAAGGTGTCTGGCGAGATTCGGAAGAAGGACGATGTGTTGTGATAAGATAATGAAGGAAGGTGCGTATTAAAAAAATGAAGGAGAATGGTAATCAGTAACAAATGCGGTCTTGATGTGTGTGTGTGTGTGGAGGGGGGATGTTGGTCACGGATGAACCGAAATTTAACCGACCTGGTCGTCTGGGTTTTTGTCCATTGAACATAAGACTTACATAACATATTCACCTAGTGTGCAAATAAGTCAAGCCGTAGATAATTTTTTATTGCCGTTGTTATAGAGGGGGTAGGCATGGACTGTTCAGACATACGTTTGGACCTATGATAAAGACTAACGAGGGTTTACCCATCTGGGGCTTTTCAGCTTTTCTTGACCTTATACATTCATCTATTAGTTACCTATTTCCGTGTTTGTATTTCTTAACATGATATCGGGTATGTTCTTACGTCGTAACTACATTCCCTTCCCTTATATGAATGTGACTACCGAATAAGACTATTGATCGGATGTGTATAAACATGAACAAAACGACGGGTGCCACATGTGAAGCATAATCTGCCTACTCTTTCTGAGCACCTGCGATCGCCCCAAGTTTTTGATGGGGTTAGTGCTGCTAAGTCTTGAATATTTGTAGGGATTTTGCATGCGTGAAATGTATAAGTACAGGGTATAACAAGATACTCCGCCTGGCGCAGCTTTTTACGACCGCAGAGGTCGAACCCTGAACGGCTTGGGCAAGTATTGACACAACATTCAAGCTTGAGTAAGCTGTTAATTTGAATTGTGATTAAATAGTTGACACAGCATAGATTTCTGACACAGAATGAATGTTGTCTAATGAACTTCGAAAACATATGCCTTTAAGCAATTCACTATGCTGTTGAATATTAATTCCCTCACAAAAATATTCGAAGACATTTTATTCTTATTTCTGAAATCTAAAATGAAGAATTGACCCCTCCATCCCCCCCCCCCCCCCATATAATGTTTTCACTTCCCCCTTTCCTTAATTCCAAAACTGATCTGAATTCAAATTTATTACGAAGTGTTTGGAAAGTGCCCTTTTTTTGGCCCCCGTTTTGCCCGTCCCCCCCATTTCCTAGACTATTTGGACCATAACCCTCAAAATCAATTCCAACTTTCCTTTAATGGTACTAAACCTTATGGTAAATCTTTTTATAGATCAATTTACTCAATCTAAACTTATTGTCCAAACACTAAAAACGTCTTCGGACGATAACACAGAGGACATTATTGCATTATACGATGCAAACATTTTTTTGCGGTCATGTAAAAACTGCCTTAGTCGTTTATGTGGGTAAGGGTGTCATCCTCTTTCTTGAATTGTAAAAAACAGTGAACAAAGGTACATATTTTCTATTAAGTTAGCAACATTTGATGCAGGAATGCAGATATTTAATATGAATTTTCATTTTAAAGAAGCAATTTATAATAATATTACTTATAAATATTGATATATTTTGCCAAAATTGATTACTTTAGTTTATTTTTTATTTTATTTTTAATTGCCATTTTAAGGGGAGGTAACTCTGAAATACTGCATTTTCTGAAGGATTCTAGGGAAAAACTCACGGTGACCCTATCTTTTCTTTTGAAATTCTCAAAGCATTGTCTGAAAGCTATATTTTTCTTGGATATTTAACAATTCTGTCATTTTGTTTAGTTTCTAACCACAAAATGGTGTTTGTTTCCTGTAAAATCCTTACAAAACGTGTCATTTTTTCTCGTCCTGTAGCTTGAGAAAATGCGCAGTGACCTTTCATTTGTATTATATATTTCAACATATATCAAAAGATACTACGTTTTGGCAAAGTATGAACAAATTCTATCATTTTTATTTTAGAGTCCAACACCACCTAGAGAGATTGAATTGAAAAATATCGACAAACAGTAAGTTGACGGATATCAGATCTATTAATTGCATTACATAAACTCATCAAATTATGCCAGAGACCAATTTGATAGATTTAAAACCCCTTATAAGTTTTTCGACAGAAAAATATTATAGTAGAAATTCTGACTTTTACAAGAATATGCATAGGTATTCCGCATGTGCTTAATGTACATTTCTTATGTTGATTATACGAAGGATGCAAAAATGTATACATCCGAATAAAATCATCTCTTATTGCAAATTATTCGAGTTTTCTCAAGTAAATAAAACATTAATTCAAACAATACGTTATTGAAATGTTCATTAAGCAATGATTATAGTAAGAGAGGTATACATTTACTGACCTGTTATCAATATGACTTTGTAATGATTGACCTTTCTCTTTCTTTCTTTCGTTTTAAATGATCGAGTTTCATCCCTATACGTATAACATTTTACATTCTTCCTCCTTCCTTTTTTGCGTAAATTAACGGAAGGAGACAGAAGGTGTGTAGTACAAAGAGGAAGGAGGAAGGTCTACAGAGTGAAGCGAAAGGAAGAAGATGTAATATTACAAAAGACAGGAGGAAGTTATGCGGTAATAAGAAGGGAAAAAAGGAAAGAGGAATGTGCGATTTTAAAGAAAAAAGAACGTGAAAGGTGTGTTTTAGAAAATGGAAGGAGGAATATGTACTTAAGGCGAAGGAAGGAGGAAGGTATTCGATAACAAAAGGAAGGAGGAAGGTATGTGTGTGTGTATATTGTTCAAGGAGGCAGAAGGAAGGTGTGTGGCGAGATGCGGAAGAAAGATGCACTGTGATAAGATAAAGGAGGAAGGTGCGTTTTAGAAAAAAAGGAAGGAGGATGGTAATCAGTAACACAAGTAGGCTTGGTGTGTGTATTGGGAGGATGTTGGTCACGGATGAACCGAAAATTAACCAACCTGATTGTTTAGGTTTTTGTCCATTGAACATATTTTACATATTATTTTCACCTAGTGTTCAAATAATAAAGACAAATTTTAAAAGAAATTAAGAAGAGGCTTTATATACACCGTGGGAAGGTCAGTTTTTATATTTACTTTGGTCCATTATAATTAGGGGGTAACAAAGTCAATTAAATATTTTCTCCTACTACTAAAGGGACATTAACATCGCGTGTCTTATTTATAAACTCCTTTTTATTTCTGTTGTACATAGACCAATTGTCATCTTAACGAATGTTTGTATTAATATTCTCGTTTTTAAATAATGTGGGTAATAGAGTCAATTAAAAGTGTTACTTCAGATCAAATGTCAAGCATCCGGGAAGACATTGTCGTCCCGGCCAAACTTGTCGTCCCGAAACATTGATCGATCCATATCTGCGGGACGACAATTTTTTGCTTCCGTGAGAACATTGTTGCATATATAAAGACAATTTTTAAAAGAAATTAAGAAGAGGCTTTTTATACACCGTGGGAAGGTCAGTTTTTATATTTACTTTGGTCCATTATAATTGAGGGGGGGGGGGGGGTATTAATGTTCTCTTCTAAAAAAAATGTGGGTAATAGAGCCAATTAAAAGTGTAACTTCAGATCACATGTCAAGCATCCGGGAGGACATTGTCGCCCCGGCCAAAAATGTCGTCCCGAAACGAACATTGTCACATATGTAAAGACAAATTTTGAAAAGAAATTAAGACACATTTTATACACTGTGGGAAGGTCAGTTTTTATATTTACTTTGGTCCATTATAGTTGGGGGTTAACAAAGTCAATTAAATATTTTCTTCTACTACTAGAGGAACAATTAGCATTGCGTGTCTTATTTATAAACTCCTTTTTTTTATTTCTGTTGTACATAGACCAATTTTCCTCTTAATGAATGTTTGTATTAATGTTCTCTTCTAAAAATAATGTGGGTAATAGAGTCAATTAAAAGTGTTACTTCAGATCACATGTCAAGCATCCTGGAGGACATTGTCGTCCCGACCAAAATTGTCGTCCCGAAACGTTGATCGATCCATATCTGCGGGACGACAATTTTTGCTTCCGTGAGAACATTGTTGCATATATAAAGACAAATTTTAAAAGAAATTAAGAAGAGGCTTTTTATACACCGTGGGAAGGTCAGTTTTTATATTTACTTTGGTCCATTATAATTGGGGGGTAACAAAGTCAATTAAATATTTTCCTCTACTACTAAAGGGACATTAACATCGCATGTCTTATTTATTAAATCCTTTTTATTTCTGTTGTACATAGACCAATTGTCTTCTTAACGAATGTTTATATTAATGTTCTCGTTTATGAATAATGTGGTTAATAGAATCAATTAAAAGTGTTAAGGTTAGACAAACACATCATTTTGTTTTCAATAACTTGAGATCACATGTCAAGCATCCTGGAGGACATTGTCGTCCCGACCAAAATTATCGTCCCGAAACGTTGATGGATCCATATCTGCGGGACGACAATTTATGCTTCCGTAAGTCAGCGGGACGACAATTTATGCTTCCGTAAGAACATTGTTGCATATATAAAGACAAATGTTAAAAGAAATTCAAAAGAGGCTTTTTATACACCGTGGGAAGGTCAGTTTTTATATTTACTTTGGTCCATTATAGTTGGGGGTTAACAAAGTCAATTAAATATTTTCTTCTACTACTAGAGGAACAATTAGCATTGCGTGTCTTATTTATAAACTCCTTTTTTTTATTTCTGTTGTACATAGACCAATTTTCCTCTTAATGAATGTTTGTATTAATGTTCTCTTCTAAAAATAATGTGGGTAATAGAGTCAATTAAAAGTGTTACTTCAGATCACATGTCAAGCATCCTGGAGGACATTGTCGTCCCGACCAAAATTGTCGTCCCGAAACGTTGATCGATCCATATCTGCGGGACGACAATTTTTGCTTCCGTGAGAACATTGTTGCATATATAAAGACAAATTTTAAAAGAAATTAAGAAGAGGCTTTTTATACACCGTGGGAAGGTCAGTTTTTATATTTACTTTGGTCCATTATAATTGGGGGGTAACAAAGTCAATTAAATATTTTCCTCTACTACTAAAGGGACATTAACATCGCATGTCTTATTTATTAAATCCTTTTTATTTCTGTTGTACATAGACCAATTGTCTTCTTAACAACGAATGTTTATATTAATGTTCTCGTTTATGAATAATGTGGTTAATAGAATCAATTAAAAGTGTTAAGGTTAGACAAACACATCATTTTGTTTTCAATAACTTGAGATCACATGTCAAGCATCCTGGAGGACATTGTCGTCCCGACCAAAATTATCGTCCCGAAACGTTGATGGATCCATATCTGCGGGACGACAATTTATGCTTCCGTAAGTCAGCGGGACGACAATTTATGCTTCCGTAAGAACATTGTTGCATATATAAAGACAAATGTTAAAAGAAATTAAAAAGAGGCTTGTTATACACCGTGGGAAGGTCAGTTTTTATATTTACTTTGGTCCATTATAGTTGGGGGTTAACAAAGTCAATTAGATATTTTCTTCTACTACTAGAGGAACAATTAGCATTGCGTGTCTTATTTATAAACTCCTTTTTTTTTATTTCTGTTGTACATAGACCAATTTTCCTCTTAATGAATGTTTGTATTAATGTTCTCTTCTAAAAATAATGTGGGTAATAGAGTCAATTAAAAGTGTTACTTCAGATCACATGTCAAGCATCCTGGAGGACATTGTCGTCCCGACCAAAATTGTCGTCCCGAAACGTTGATCGATCCATATCTGCGGGACGACAATTTTTGCTTCCGTGAGAACATTGTTGCATATATAAAGACAAATTTTAAAAGAAATTAAGAAGAGGCTTTTTATACACCGTGGGAAGGTCAGTTTTTATATTTACTTTGGTCCATTATAATTGGGGGGTAACAAAGTCAATTAAATATTTTCCTCTACTACTAAAGGGACATTAACATCGCATGTCTTATTTATTAAATCCTTTTTATTTCTGTTGTACATAGACCAATTGTCTTCTTAACAACGAATGTTTATATTAATGTTCTCGTTTATGAATAATGTGGTTAATAGAATCAATTAAAAGTGTTAAGGTTAGACAAACACATCATTTTGTTTTCAATAACTTGAGATCACATGTCAAGCATCCTGGAGGACATTGTCGTCCCGACCAAAATTATCGTCCCGAAACGTTGATGGATCCATATCTGCGGGACGACAATTTATGCTTCCGTAAGTCAGCGGGACGACAATTTATGCTTCCGTAAGAACATTGTTGCATATATAAAGACAAATGTTAAAAGAAATTCAAAAGAGGCTTTTTATACACCGTGGGAAGGTCAGTTTTTATATTTACTTTGGTCCATTATAGTTGGGGGTTAACAAAGTCAATTAAATATTTTCTTCTACTACTAGAGGAACAATTAGCATTGCGTGTCTTATTTATAAACTCCTTTTTTTTATTTCTGTTGTACATAGACCAATTTTCCTCTTAATGAATGTTTGTATTAATGTTCTCTTCTAAAAATAATGTGGGTAATAGAGTCAATTAAAAGTGTTACTTCAGATCACATGTCAAGCATCCTGGAGGACATTGTCGTCCCGACCAAAATTGTCGTCCCGAAACGTTGATCGATCCATATCTGCGGGACGACAATTTTTGCTTCCGTGAGAACATTGTTGCATATATAAAGACAAATTTTAAAAGAAATTAAGAAGAGGCTTTTTATACACCGTGGGAAGGTCAGTTTTTATATTTACTTTGGTCCATTATAATTGGGGGGTAACAAAGTCAATTAAATATTTTCCTCTACTACTAAAGGGACATTAACATCGCATGTCTTATTTATTAAATCCTTTTTATTTCTGTTGTACATAGACCAATTGTCTTCTTAACAACGAATGTTTATATTAATGTTCTCGTTTATGAATAATGTGGTTAATAGAATCAATTAAAAGTGTTAAGGTTAGACAAACACATCATTTTGTTTTCAATAACTTGAGATCACATGTCAAGCATCCTGGAGGACATTGTCGTCCCGACCAAAATTATCGTCCCGAAACGTTGATGGATCCATATCTGCGGGACGACAATTTATGCTTCCGTAAGTCAGCGGGACGACAATTTATGCTTCCGTAAGAACATTGTTGCATATATAAAGACAAATGTTAAAAGAAATTCAAAAGAGGCTTTTTATACACCGTGGGAAGGTCAGTTTTTATATTTACTTTGGTCCATTATAGTTGGGGGTTAACAAAGTCAATTAAATATTTTCTTCTACTACTAGAGGAACAATTAGCATTGCGTGTCTTATTTATAAACTCCTTTTTTTTATTTCTGTTGTACATAGACCAATTTTCCTCTTAATGAATGTTTGTATTAATGTTCTCTTCTAAAAATAATGTGGGTAATAGAGTCAATTAAAAGTGTTACTTCAGATCACATGTCAAGCATCCTGGAGGACATTGTCGTCCCGACCAAAATTGTCGTCCCGAAACGTTGATCGATCCATATCTGCGGGACGACAATTTTTGCTTCCGTGAGAACATTGTTGCATATATAAAGACAAATTTTAAAAGAAATTAAGAAGAGGCTTTTTATACACCGTGGGAAGGTCAGTTTTTATATTTACTTTGGTCCATTATAATTGGGGGGTAACAAAGTCAATTAAATATTTTCCTCTACTACTAAAGGGACATTAACATCGCATGTCTTATTTATTAAATCCTTTTTATTTCTGTTGTACATAGACCAATTGTCTTCTTAACAACGAATGTTTATATTAATGTTCTCGTTTATGAATAATGTGGTTAATAGAATCAATTAAAAGTGTTAAGGTTAGACAAACACATCATTTTGTTTTCAATAACTTGAGATCACATGTCAAGCATCCTGGAGGACATTGTCGTCCCGACCAAAATTATCGTCCCGAAACGTTGATGGATCCATATCTGCGGGACGACAATTTATGCTTCCGTAAGTCAGCGGGACGACAATTTATGCTTCCGTAAGAACATTGTTGCATATATAAAGACAAATGTTAAAAGAAATTCAAAAGAGGCTTTTTATACACCGTGGGAAGGTCAGTTTTTATATTTACTTTGGTCCATTATAGTTGGGGGTTAACAAAGTCAATTAAATATTTTCTTCTACTACTAGAGGAACAATTAGCATTGCGTGTCTTATTTATAAACTCCTTTTTTTTATTTCTGTTGTACATAGACCAATTTTCCTCTTAATGAATGTTTGTATTAATGTTCTCTTCTAAAAATAATGTGGGTAATAGAGTCAATTAAAAGTGTTACTTCAGATCACATGTCAAGCATCCTGGAGGACATTGTCGTCCCGACCAAAATTGTCGTCCCGAAACGTTGATCGATCCATATCTGCGGGACGACAATTTTTGCTTCCGTGAGAACATTGTTGCATATATAAAGACAAATTTTAAAAGAAATTAAGAAGAGGCTTTTTATACACCGTGGGAAGGTCAGTTTTTATATTTACTTTGGTCCATTATAATTGGGGGGTAACAAAGTCAATTAAATATTTTCCTCTACTACTAAAGGGACATTAACATCGCATGTCTTATTTATTAAATCCTTTTTATTTCTGTTGTACATAGACCAATTGTCTTCTTAACGAATGTTTATATTAATGTTCTCGTTTATGAATAATGTGGTTAATAGAATCAATTAAAAGTGTTAAGGTTAGACAAACACATCATTTTGTTTTCAATAACTTGAGATCACATGTCAAGCATCCTGGAGGACATTGTCGTCCCGACCAAAATTATCGTCCCGAAACGTTGATGGATCCATATCTGCGGGACGACAATTTATGCTTCCGTAAGTCAGCGGGACGACAATTTATGCTTCCGTAAGAACATTGTTGCATATATAAAGACAAATGTTAAAAGAAATTTAAAAGAGGCTTTTTATACACCGTGGGAAGGTCAGTTTTTATATTTACTTTGGTCCATTATAGTTGGGGTTAACAAAGTCAATTAAATATTTTCTTCTACTACTAGAGGAACAATTAGCATTGCGTGTCTTATTTAATAAACTCCTTTTTTTTATTTCTGTTGTACATAGACCAATTTTCCTCTTAATGAATGTTTGTATTAATGTTCTCTTCTAAAAATAATGTGGGTAATAGAGTCAATTAAAAGTGTTACTTCAGATCACATGTCAAGCATCCTGGAGGACATTGTCGAAACGTTGATCGATCCATATCTGCGGGACGACAATTTATGCTTCCGTAAGAACATTGTTGCATATATAAAGACAAATTTTAAAACAAATTAAGAAGAGGCTTTTTATACACCGTGGGAAGGTCAGTTTTTATATTTACTTTGGTCCATTATAATTGGGGGGTAACAAAGTATTTTCTTCTACTACTAGAGGAACAATTAACATTGCGCGTCTTATCTATAAACTCTTTTTTTTTCTGTTGTACATAGACCAATTGTCTTCTTAACGAATGTTTGTATCAATGTTCTCTTCTAAAAATAATGTGAATTAAAAGTGTTACTTCAGATCACATGTCAAGCATCCTGGAGGACATTGTCGTCCCGACCAAAATTGTCGTCCCGAAACGTTGATCGATCCATATCTGCGGGACGACAATTTATGCTTCCGTAAGAACATTGTGTTGCATATATAAAGAAAATTTTTAAAAGAAACTAAGAAGAGGCTTTTTGTACACCGTGGGAAGGTCAGTTTTTATATTTACTTTGGTCCATTATAATTGGGGGGTAACAAAGTAAATTAAATATTTTCTACTACTACTAGAGAAACAATAAACATTGCGCGTCTTATCTTTAAACTCCTGTTTTATTTCTGTTGTACATAGACCAATTGTCAACGAATGTTTGTATTAATGTTCTCTTTTATAAATAATGTGGTTAATAGAGTCAAATTAAAGTGTTACGGTTGGACAAACTCATCATTTTGTTTTAAATAACTTGAGATCACATGTCAAGCATCCTGGAGACATTGTCGTCCCGAAAAGATGATCGATCCGATTTCGTCCATTATAATTGGGGGGGGGGGGGGTTAACAAAGTCAATTTAATGTTTTTGTCTACTACTAGGGGGACAACTCACGTTGCGTGTCTTACTCATAAACTCCTTTTTTTTATTTATGTTTTACATAGACCAGATGTCTTCTTAACGATTGTTTGTATAAATGCTCTCGTCTAAATAATGCGGGTAATAGAGTCAATTAAAAGTGTTTATGTTTGACAAACACATCATTTTGTTTTCCATAATTTGAGATCACATGTTAAGCATCTGGGAGAACATTGTCGTCCCGACCAAAATTGTCGTCCCGACTGTTTACGTTTCGCGACGTGTTCCTTTGCAGTTAGATACTTAACCAATTACTACCACATTTTTATATTAATAGGTATTCTTCCAACACCAAACTATTGTACCAATATACGTAAGGCAATGGACGTCTCAAACGATATTTTGTTTTTTTATGATAGTGTAAACTTTACAACAGTTACTTATTAAATCCAAAACAGTTGATCATTCCTCTTCTTCGGGACAAATACTTTTTTACCTCTGCACGACACATTTCACATAAAAAGGAAAATTGATAAAAATTATCAGACATTATGAGAAAGTCATTTTTTATATTTCTTTTCATCCATTCATTTGTATAAAAAAATGTACATTATGTTATTCATTTAATCATAAATTTACTGGATATCTTTTTTTAAGAAATGGAAAATTGGATGAAAACGCAGTTGGCACACGTGGTAAGTAAAACATGGAAAATAATCTGGGAACTACTACGATAAACAAAATAAGATAAGGTGGCTGAACAAACTTAGTCACCTTCAGGCAGTTTTAAATTAGATGAAAATACATTATAAACAAATTGTAAGGTAGACATTGAAAGATACGTAGAGTATAAGCAGATAGTATATATGATAAAGTGATAACACAATACGTATATTTTTTTTCTTGCAGGTACATACATTAAGAGGAGATATAGACACTGGGAATATCAATTTGCAAACAAGTATTTCAGAACTAAAAGATGGTAAATAAGTTCGTTTCTTCCTGTTGCATTACTCAGATTTTCGTATACATTGAAGAACTTATAATAATAATATTTGTGTTATATTGATAAGTATTGTAATGGCAAACTTTCAACACCAAGATATATTACCATTGTATATACGTCTATTGACATCTCGAACTATTAATTGTAATCAAAATCGTTCATTTGTATTAGGGTCAGTTTTGTAACAGTAAGGCAGTACAATATTATCATACATCGCGAAACAGACAATTTACATTTCGCGTCTTGTACCTACAGAGGTAGATAAGACACATACATAACCAATTATTACAACAAATTTATATTAATAAGTATTATAATGGCTCAAAACTTCCAACACCAAAATATTGTACCATTGCACTTAAGCCAATGAACATCTTGAACCATTTTGTGTACGTACATTTGTTCTTTTGTGTCAGTGTAAACTTTACAACAGTTACTTATTAAATGTTTAGATACATCCAAAACAAGTGATCAATCCTCTTCTTCGGGACGAAGACTGTTTACCTCTGCACGACACATTTCACATAAAAAGGAAAATTTTAAAAGTAACCACACACTGTGAGAAGGTCAGTTTTTATATTTCTTTTCATCCATTCATTTGTATAATTCGTACATTATGTTATTCGTTCAATCATAAATTTACTGGATATCTTTTTAAGAAATGGAAAATTGGATGAAAACGCAGTTGGCACAAGTGGTAAGTAAAACAGGGAAAAAAATATACGAACAACAAATTAGATAAGGTGGCTGAACATATAAGTCTCACGCAGGCAGGTGAAATTAAAAAGAAAGACAGCTGATATAAATTTTGAAAATTAGATAAAAACACATTTGAAACAAGTTGTAAGGTAGACATTGAAAAATACGTAGAGTATAAGTAGATAGATATATGATGAAGTGATAACACATAACGTGTATTGTTTTCTTTCAGGTACCTGAATTAAAAGCAGAGATAAACACTGGGAATATCAATTTGCAAAGAATTATTTCAGAATTAAAGGATGGTAAATAAGTTTGTTTATTCCTGTTGCAATATTCAGATTTTCGTTTTAAATGAAAGAACTTATAATAATAATACTTGATTTATATCAATAAGTATTGTTATAGCAAACTTTAAATTGAAGAAGTTATAGTAATAATACTCTGAAAAAGTTATCTTTAATTTCAAGTAAAATATAAGTGGACACGACACAAAGCTCTTCATACATCAGCTTGTTAGTTGAAATGTCTTAATAAAAGGTGAAGAAATGTTGTGACAAGCATTGCGAGGTTAACTTGTAAGTTATTTATGTTTTATTTGTTATGCCGTGTTTGTTGGAGTTTGATTAAGATGATTTCTTTGCAGCTAACAAAGACCATATATCTCTTGAAACAGTATATAAAAGTGCTGACAAAAGATCTGACGAGAAAGACGTTAACCATATTGTAAATGAAAAGAAAGATAGTGAACATGGCAATCAGAATGGTGACAAAAAATTAGAAACACTTACGACGTCGTTAAACACGGTAGGTCAAACATACGGACAGTAATGGGTTAACTCATTTTCTATAAAACGTTGTATATGTGCATGTCCTATGTCCAGAACCTGATGGTTTTTTTTCAATTGTTGATCTGGTTCAAGACCATTCTTTGTGACATATAATGATTTAGTTTTACAAATCGTGACTTGGATTGACAGTTTTCTCATTTGCACTCATTCCCTTCTTGAAAAACTACAATCACACACATTAAACCCTAACCCTAACCTCAGCTAAATGCGGCTAAACATGATAAGTTTCATTTCTTGCAGACAAGTGAGGTTAAGGTAAAGAAAACTGATGGATATATTGAAAATAGGACGAAAACACAGTTAAGTAAAGAGGTGAGTCAGACATGACAGGTTTCAGCTTTTTTTATATTTATAAATATAATACAGTAGGTTAAACAAAACCAAAGTACTTACAATATTGGATGAAGTGATAACAAAATATATATTATTTTTATTCAGATACATGAAATAGTCGGAGAAGTACCCAGTGGGATTAAAGGCCAGACATATCATCGAACAGTGAACGAAAGTGTTGTCAAAAGATATGATGGTGGACAAATCGATAATGATAAGAAATATAATGAATATGGCAATCTGACTGATGACGAAAATGAAGGCGCACTTGAGACGTTAAGGTTAACTCAGTTGACAAAGCTGGTAAGTCAAAAAAGGAGAAAGAATATGGAAAGTAAGAGGAAGAATTTTGTGTTTATTTGTATTCTATTTAACATTGTATCTGTAAAATGAAAATAAATATAGATTTAAACTAGTATAAAAGAAAACAAATATCATATGTACTCATAAAACAATCCAAAGAACAAACTCCTTATATACTATTACTATGTGATATAATAAACACTATATGTTCTTTCAGGCAGATGAATCAAGAGGCAAAACAAAAAGTGAGCGTATGCAATTAAGTAGAATGCACCCAGAACTTAGGGACGAAAATGATAATTATTGTAATGACAATGAGTTGCAAGAAATGGAAAAAGAACTTGAAGAGTTAGGATTGACCCCTACAGCATCTTCAGGTAAACTAGAATTGCATATATGTCTAGGTATAATTATTAATCTTTCATAAAAAAAAATCCATACATATTTCGTTATGGGGTTATTTTTTTATATACTTCTTTTAAAGAAAACGTTTAAAAAAAACTGTGTGCATAAATGTGTATCAATTCTTTATCGTTATATTTTACTTTACTTTATACAGTTATTTCCAAGCTCTGCCTTGACCCCACCAATTGGTCACCAATTTCGCCCAAGCAGAACAGTCACTCACATCAAATTATACCAGAACAAAGGAAACTAAAAAGTAAGTACATTTGAAATCTACTTGTATAATATATGACATGTATATTCACTTGAATAACGTGTTTGAAACAATACAAAATACTTAACACATTCGCCTTTTTTTTTTAGGACGAAATTCAACAGAGGTTATCAAAGAGAATAATAAAAGTACGTATAGTATATTTTGAAACAATAGCTGTCTTTTGGATCAAATGGTGTATTTGATAAATGCTGAAAGTTTTTAATTAAAAGAAGATTTACTTCCTACATGAATGTCAAAATCAGTTTAAAAGATATACCTGAGAATTCCTCATCTTAATTGTAAACAAATTTATATGTATATCAAATTTGTCTTTTTCAATTCATCTCATATACAGATGCTATGAGAAGGAAACGTTTTGAACAAAATGTCATTTTCTGCTTAACAACACAGCATTCCTTTTGCAGTACCAAAGTTTAAAGAGAGCACTATCAAAACAGAAAAGACAGAAATTTAACTAATGGTTAGTATTATAATAATTATCGATAAAAATGTATTCTTTTAATGACCTTTGATTGCAAAAAAAAGAATGAACTATTGCAAATAACATTGTTTCTCATATTATTGTTATATGTCAGACAATAACGGCTCGAAGACGTCATCAAATATAGTTGTAACAATTGTTTAACAAAATATATATACCTTCCAGGAAAGAAGAAAGGACAGAGAGGAGCATATTAACACTTCCAGAATAAGAAGCGGGAATACGACATAGTGTATGAGACTGTGCAATTGAGTCGAAATTGTTATTCAACGACAATATTCGTATGGACAATAAATGATTTCAGAGCGATTATATTTTTGAACTTTCTATGAGACATGTATATTTTCTGTTTGTTTTAACGTGTTCCCCCTTTTATTCTGTTAAAAATGTTGTGTATAGTATTTATATTTTGTAGAACTTATAAAGAAAGAAAAAAAAAGAAGTACATCAATTGTTTATTGTATATATTACCATTAAGTTCAAACATGTCCCGATCAAGATGGTCATCCCGAAAAAGCTACTCCCCGGTACGATAAGACATGGAATGTAATTTGTCTTATCGCAAGAGCCAAACTCATAGATAATATAACGCTATGAATACAATTGAAAATTACAAAATGACAAACAACAGCACACATGAACTCTACTAACAACTAGGGGTAATTTCAGGCTGCTCCGAAATTGTTAGCCGATCTTACTCTACATATGGCACCATAAGTTTGATCATGTTATTACAAACCCAGCACATATTCTTATATGGTAGGTCACCTTCTTGAACAGGGCAGCGGGTTGAAACATATCTATATATATGTTGCAATCGTTGTATTGACGGCCTTGCTTTGTCTTGGAAGGGGTAGGTTAAGGATAGTAACTGATTGACTTTTTGTATTGAGTTTTTCACTACCTTCTAAAAATTAGTGTTTATGGTTTCATGTACTTCTAACGGTGATTTTTAAAAAATCTCAACATGATTCTTTGCTTCGAGCAGCCTGACATTAATTAATTCGGGCCTGTTAGGGATAGTACTATTTAACAATTAAGCCTACAACGAAGACCGAAAGTGTTTATCTTTTGAAGTTTCGGAGTTGGGGTTCAGTTAAACTCTTTGAAAGTCAATATTTATCAAATTTCAAAATGATCCTGTGCACCGATTGGATTCAAATTAGAAAAAATCGACCCAGAGAGAGTATGTTTTATGAAGAAGCTTATGGAGACGTCCGCATATGTTTTTCCTTTAAAGTTTGGAAGTTTGGGTTAATTTCGGGGCAAGGATTCACAATCAAACATTGTATCCATGGCAACAATCTGCATTTATTTGTTATAAAATATTGCAAAAAAGGAGGAAAGATGTCAAATATTTCCCCAAAATTTAGCTAAAAGTAGAATTTCAATCGCTTGAAGTAATACTTTTTCTGAAACTGTGTAAATATATCATTCAGCAAATCCAATGAAAATCTTATGTCTTATACGGACTGTCAAACAGTAAACAACCTATAAAACATTTATAAACCATCTTTGCAGGCTAAATTAGCACTCATTTGTCTAAAAAAGAATTTTATTACACAATAACTTTCCTATTTGAAAAATACACAGGGGCCATAATGCGAAACTAAATTCCTTACTGTGTATTGCTACCTTAATCCTACGCCAAACCCAAAATGTGTTCAAACGGTGGTTTTGGAGGTCTTGCTTTAGCTTTGAACAAGTAAGTCTAGGAGGGTAACAGATTGGATTTTACAAAATCCGAATTGTTGAGTGGTGGTTGGTCAGGTTATGCTGTTTGGAACATTACAAAGTCGACATGATCCTATACTTCTATCGGCTTGACATTCATTAATTCGGCCCATTGCGGGGAAGTCCTTTTTTCACAATTAAGCTTATGATGAAGACCGCATGTGTTTTTCCATTGTAGTTTGGGGATTGGGGTTAGTTTCGGGGTTGTGCTTGACTTTCGCACCAAAAAAATTTCAGTGAGGTCGGAATGTGTTGTCGTACACTTTAGCGAAACCAACAAGTTTCCGTCCTTTGGATTGCCTTTTAATCTTTTCTGAACAGTTTACTTTAAGAAAATGTATCTATTCGAATCCATTATACACCTGATTGAAGATTGAAGTCAAAGGCACTTTTCATGTGACTAGACATATCTAGGAAATTTATGACGCATGCGCAGTCACAGAAAGTACAAACATTCGAAGGAATGAAAAAGTGCATCTCACTAAACCGCGATTAAGTCCTCTACTCTCGTCAAAATTACTACCCTGGTACCAACACTAACGCCTACCTTGACCCTTACCCAAACACTGACAAAAACAATCAGGAACGTGTCTTGTCTAAGCTACTTCCATGAGCCTGACCTTAACACTTAACCGTGACCCTAACCTAAAACTCTGACTAAAACACATAAATAAAATATATTGCAAGTAAAAAAAGAAGATCTGGTATGATTTCCAATGAGACAACTATCCACAAAAGACCAAAATAACACAGACATGAACAGCTATAGATCACCGTACAACCTTCAACAATGAGCAAAACCCATACCGAATAGTCAGCTATAAAAGGCCCTATAAAACAAAGCAAAACAATTCAAAGGAGAAAGGCTTTCGAAGCGAGCTCGGAAAGTGCGGCCGTACATTGCAGTGATAACTTCCATCCCCTAGACAGCCTCTTCGTCCTCTTCGTCCTTTCGGAACAGTTTATTTTCAGAAAATATCTTTCTTCATATCCATTTTATGCTGGTTAGAAGATTATAGTCTGAAGCACTTTCATTCTCTGTACTTAATTATATTTTTTGAAATTTCTGACACATGCGCAATCAAAGAAAAGGGCAGACATTCGCAGAAGTTAAAAGGGTCACCTCAATAACCCTTGTCGACTTCCCTCGTCAAAGTTACTCCCCTGAACCTAACCCTAACACTTAAACTTAACCCTTACCTACAACCCTGACCAAAAAAAAATATCATACAAACGTTTATTCAGAGAGGTCGGAAAGTGCGGCCGTACACTTCAGTAAAAACAATAAGTTTTCATTCTCTAGATCGTCTTTTAATCTTTTTGGAACAGTTAATTTTAAGAAAATCTCTCTATTTTAATCCATTCTACACCTGTTTGAAGAGTGAAGTCAAAGGCACTTTTCATACTCTGTACTTAAATATATTTTTTGGAAATTTATGACGCATGCGCATTTACAAAAAGGGCAAACATTGGAAGAAATGGAAAAGTGCACCTCACTTACCCTCGATAAAGTCCACTGCTCTCGTCAGAATTACTATCCTGCTCCTAACACTAACGCTTATCTTCACCCTAACCGAAATACTGACAAAAAAAAAAGAAACGTGTCTTGTCAAATTTACTTCCCTGAACCTAACCCTAACAATTAACCGTGACCCTAACCTAAAACTCTGACTAAAAACATAAATAAAATATATTGCAAGTATAAAAAGAAGATCTGGTATGATTTCCAATGAGACAACTATCCACAAAAGACCAAAATGACGCAGACATGAACAGCTATAGGTCATCGTACAGCCTTCAACATTGAGCATACCCCATACTGAATAGTAAGCTATAAAAGGCCCCGATAAAACAAAGCAAAATAATTCATAGGAGAAAAGGGTTTCGTTAGAGAGGTCGGAAAGTGCGGCCGTACACTTCAGTGATACTTATTAGATTCCATCCTCTAGACAGCCTCTTCGTCCTTTCGGAACAGTTTATTTTCAGAAAATATCTTTCTTCAAATCCATTTTATACTGGTTAGAAGATTATAGTCTGAAGCACTTTCATTCTCTGTACTTAATTATATTTTTTGAAATTTCTGACACATGCGCAATCAAAGAAAAGGGCAGACATTCGCAGAAGTTAAAAGGGTCACCTCAATAACCCTTGTCGACTTCCCTCGTCAAAGTTACTCCCCTGAACCTAACCCTAACACTTAAACTTAACCCTTACCTACAACCCTGACAAAAAAAAATATCATACAAACGTTTATTCAGAGAGGTCGGAAAGTGCGGCCGTACACTTAAGTAAAAACAATAAGTTTTCATTCTCTAGATCGTCTTTTAATCTTTTTGGAACAGTTAATTTTAAGAAAATCTCTCTATTTTAATCATTTCTACACCTGTTTGAAGAGTGAAGTCAAAGGCACTTTTCATACTCTGTACTTAAATATATTTTTTGGAAATTTATGACGCATGCGCATTTACAAAAAGGGAAAACATTGGAAGAAATGGAAAAGTGCACCTCACTTACCCTCGATAAAGTCCACTGCTCTCGTCAGAATTACTATCCTGCTCCTAACACTAACGCTTATCTTGACCCTAACCGAAATACTGACAAAAAAAAGAAACGTGTCTTGTCAAATTTACTTCCCTGAACCTAACCCTAACACTTAACCGTGACCCTAACCTAAAACTCTGACTAAAAACATAAATAAAATATATTGCAAGTATAAAAAGAAGATCTGGTATGATTTCCAATGAGACAACTATCCACAAAAGACCAAAATGACGCAGACATGAACAGCTATAGGTCATCGTACAGCCTTCAACATTGAGCATACCCCATACTGAATAGTCAGCTATAAAAGGCCCCGATAAAACAAAGCAAAATAATTCATAGGAGAAAAGGGTTTCGTTAGAGAGGTCGGAAAGTGCGGCCGTACACTTCAGTGATACTTATTAGTTTCCATCCTCTAGACAGCCTCTCCGTCCTTTCGGAACAGTTTATTTTCAGAAAATATCTTTCTTCAAATCCATTTTATACTGGTTAGAAGATTATAGTCTAAAGCACTTTCATTCTCTGTACTTAGATATATTTTTTGAAATCTGACACATGCGCCTAAGAAAAGGGCAGAAATTCACAGAAGTTAAAAAGGACACCTCAATTACCCTCGTCGACTTCCATCGTCAAAGTTTTTCCCCTGAACCTAACTCTAACACTTAACCTTGACCATAACCTAAAACCCTGACCAAATATCATACAAACGTTTATTCAGAGAGGTCGGAAAGTGCGGCCGTACACTAAAATAAAAACCAATAAGTTTCCATCCTCTATATTGTCGTTTCATCTTTTCGGAACAGTTAACTATAAAAATATATCTTTACTCGAATCTATATACACCTGTTTGAAGATTGAAGTCAATGGCAATTTTCATACTCTGTACCTGGCAAATCTTTGTAAATTTCCGACGCATGCGCAGTCACAAAAAGGGCAAACATTCGAACATTTGAAAAGAGGCACTTCACTTACCCTTGTCAAAGGTACTTCCCTGAACCTAACCATAACACCGAACATTGACCCTAACCTAAAACCCTGACTAAAAACATAAATAAAATATAATACAAATATAAAAAAAATATCTGGAATGATTGCCAATGAGACAAGTATCTACAAAAGACCAAAATGACACAGATATGAACAACTTTAGATTACTGTACGGCCTTCAACAATCAGTAAAACACATACAGAAAAGTCAGCTATAAAAGGCCCGATAAGACAAAATAAAACAATTCAAAGTAAAAAGGATTTTTCAGAGAGCTCGGAAAGTGCGGCCGTACACTGCAGTGATACTAATAAGTTTCCATCCTCTAGATAGCCTTTTCATCCTTTCGGAACAGTTTATTTTCAGAAAATATCTTTCTTCAAATCCATTTTATACTGGTTAGAAGATTAAAGTCTAAAGCACTTTTCATTCTCTGTACTTAGATATATTTTTGGAAATTTCTGACGCATGCGCAGTCAAAGAAAAGGGCAGACATTCGCAGAAGTTAATCAAAGTGCTGGATAGCACCTCTGGAAAGTTTGCAACTGTAGCTGTGTATTATTCCAAAAAGGTTATAGACGTGTATTATTTCAAATATGTATTTCATCACAGCTTTGATGTTTTAAACTAAACCATTGTCTCATCAGTAAGGATAAAAAAATCACTTTTTTATGTTATCATAAAAAGTTTTGATATTTTCTCACGATTACAACCTTAAGCTGTAGATCTAAAATAATGAAAAATACATTCAGAAAGCTCTGTTAATTTCTTTAAGTACCATGTCAACTTCAAGGGCCTGTGAATTAGTATTTTTCTATTGGTTTAGGTCCTTCATATTTGTTTTTAGTATATTAACACGCAAGTTTTTTGTTTGTTTGAATTGTTCCACATGTTTCATATCCTGCGGGGCCTTTTAAAGCTTTCTACATGTATATGGTACAAACATTTCTCATTTTTGACAACCTTTATTGTGGCCTATAGTTATTAATACATTTTCATTCTTTGAACTCTTTTGGATAGCATTGGTTCTTTGCAAAACATACTGCATCCTTACTTATAAATAGTTACAGTTACTTAAATCAATACAAATGTAAAAAAAGTTAATTTATATTATATGCTTTAATCAAAAATAGGGAACATGTCCATGGGACTCAAATGATGCCCTCGCTAGCATTAACGTTAAGAACTGTAAATGTGACACTACCAAAATATTTACTTGATCTGAGTTATGGGTTAATAAACATTGTCTTTTTCCTTGCCCTTGCGACCACCTACCTTCCTCATTCTTCCTTCCTATTGTAACCGATGACCTTCCTCATTCTACCTTCCTATTGTAACCAATGACCTTCCTCTTATGACGGTTCGTCTTTTTCCTTGCCCTTGCGACCACACACCTTCCTCATTATCCCGTCCTATTGTAACCGCTGACTTTCTCATTATTACGGTACATCTTTCTCCTCCATTTTGCGACCACACGCTTTCCTCACTCTTCCTTTCTATTGTAATCGCTGACCTTCCTCTTATTACGGTACGTCTTTTCCCTTCCCCTTGCGACCACTCAGCATCCCCAGTCTTCCTTCCTATTGTTATCGCTGACCTTTCCCTTATAACGGTAAGTCTTTCTTCCTCACCTTGCGACCACACACCTTCCTCATTCTTCTTTCCATATGTTATGTCATGCTTTCTTCCTTCCTCATTTGTCCTTCTCCTAGTTACCAAACACCATCCTCCTTCCTCGACATCTTCCTTATACCATCAGAAAATCAGGAAGGGAGAATGTAAAACGTCACAAACGGAAGAAGGAAGGTTTAGCATTAAAATTATTGCACGAAGAGGATTAAGCAATCGACAAGAAGTCTTATACACAATCAGGTTAGTTAACATTTACTTCTCGGATCATTTTATCATTTTATTGAACAGGTAAGAAATGAAAAATCTGAATTTATGTTGTTTTTATTTTAAACACCAAGGTACTGCAAAAAAAAATGACAGCGGTTCCATAACGATTTTAAATAAAAAAAAGTGCTAAAATTTGACATACTCATTTTTTCCTATGTAAACTTAAAGTAACTGTACTATGATATTGTATGAGATTTTTCATCGACATTCATTCATATTTTCTACAAAAATAAAAAATGTTCAAAATTGACATAACTGCACAAAATTTAAATTATGTTCTTTTTGTGGACAATGGTGAATAGTTTTACAAAAATCAAGACGTGTATAAGTCTAATGGTTAGCATTATTTATGTCGATAATGATAAAAAGTGACAATATGTCTGTTTTTTTCTTTAATATCTTTGTGCTGGACTGATATTTCCGACCATTTTATACATCAGATTGCTTTGCTTCACATAAAAGTAAAGAATTTGTTAGTTATCAATTTATAAACATATTTGCATTATAGAATATCTTTTTTAATTCTGTTATAATATTATACAACGGCATTTATAATATTTTTGTACTGGCCTGATATTTTTGTCCATTTTATTCCTCAGTTTGTAGAATAAAACACTTAAACTATGATTTTAAATGATGAGTTGTATAAACTGTATGATATATGTCTTTTTGTCGAGTACTTTGAACATAAAAATGGTGGTTAAAAACATGGTCTTTCATTTTGCACTTCTGGTATGATTATCATTGGTTTGTTTTAATAACTAAATGATGAATTATTTGAATTATCATTTTAACTATTTTGGGAAACACACAAAAATGCTTGAAAAACGTGTTCTGTGTTATTTATACATGTTGTACCCTATTCTGTTTGTTAGAATGTATTGAACAGATATATATATCATGTTAAGGAGGGGTATTTTTTGTAAATTCCCCTCAATAACATGCTATATCTGTTTAATTACACTGAACATTAACGTTCAAAAACGCATTGATTATCATGACGTTATAAGCGTCCAGTCGGATAGATAGATATATAGAGGAAGATGTGGTATGAGTGCCAAAGATACAACTCTTCATCCAAATAACAATTTTAAACGGAAACCATTATATGTCAATGTACGGCCTTCAACACGGAGTCTTGGCTTAAACCGAACAACAGGCTATAAAGGGCCCTAAAATTACTAGTGTAAAACCATTCAAACGGGAAAAATAACGGTCTGATCTATATAAAAAAGAGATTTTTTGACAAATACCACGGTAGAAAGGGTAAAACGATATATCCTTTTTGCATAAACCCCGTCGGCGTTACAAAATTACGATATTTGTTTGATAACAGTAAATTAGTGAAACATACACTGGCTATCAACCAATCAAAAGCCAGTTGTATACATACATGACCGGATTTTTATTGAATACTTTTGAAGAATTAATGTTTCATTGAATACTGTTTTTCCTTTGGGAAACACAAAACACAATGAAACGTATACTTTCAAAAAAATATAGTTAAATCTACAAAAATCATTTATTCATTGGATTTTTTTAAAGACAGTTTAACAACACATGTATTTCATAAAATGCAAAATTCGATGATCTGCTCATATCATATATTTCTGTTTGACTGCCTATTAGTTTAATGGAACTATATTCATCTGTTTTATTTATCAATAATCAGCACGACTTCAAATTTTACAGTTGTATTTAAACAATGACATGTAAAAAATATGTCATTGTCAACTTACCGTATCTATGACATTATTTATTACATTTATATATCTTGTTTGATATCAGAAATGGATAATTGGATGACATTACAGATGAATAAAATGGTAAGTAAAACAAGGAAATAACTCAATAAACATATTAAGCATTGATAGGTAGTCTCAAATAATATGGAACTTACAAGTTGACTTTAGTTAAATTTGGATATTTATTTTAGGTATTTTCGATATATAGCTCTTCAACGATTTATCTATCCTTGGATTTCTAATCTTTGGCTTTGAGCGTTCATGGTGAAGGTAAATCCAGAAAAGCGCATCGGACGCAATAAGTTATTAAATGTGTTGTTACTATTTTGTGCTCATTATATATTGCGGACACATGGGCAAAACTATAACTCAATCACAATATAGAATATAAGATAAAATGACACAAAATGAAACAACTGGACCATTTACATGCAAATAAACTGAATTGAGAAATAAAAGATACACTGAGAATGTAACAAAATAATCGATTTTCGCGTGTTGAAAATAAATATCCGACCTTTGAATGAACAGAAATTTAATCCAGAAAATGTGCACACTTCGGTGACTTTCTGTACTAAATTGTAATTTGTATTGCTTTACACTAGGGTCTGTCCGTCTTTCTGAAGGTTTTTCTTAAAAAACTCTGAATCTTTTAATATAGGCATGGAAGTTTATTTCCAGTTTTATTTTAATTATAAAATGCACTTACTGCTTGTATCAGATCCATATCACTGTGGATTCATTATTATTCGTCGGATACCAATTTTCGTGGATTTCGTGGGCACAGTCAAACCACGAAATAAAATATTCAACGAATGATAATTTGTCTATAGGTTTATATGCAGACTTCAGCAAAACCACGAAATTAAATATCCACGAATATGCAAAGTTTTTCTTAATCCACGAAAATTGGTACCCACGAAAATAAATGAATCCACAGTATTCAATTCGAAATTAGATGAAATAATAGAATACATATAGTTTATTACTTTCAGACAGATGAATTGAAAGCGGAAATAAGAAAAGAAAACATGGAATTGAAAGTATTGTTTAACAGCTTTAAGGTGGAGGAATTGAAAGCAGAAGTAACGAAAGGGAACATGGAATTGAGAGCAATGATTACAGATCTTATAAACGGTAAATATCTTTTTGTATCGATTCATTCAGTTCTTAACGTTTCTCAAGGAAATTGACCTTTGATAAAAATGTAGAAATAAAATTATAGAATCCACAACACAACAGGCTATTGCTCAAAATTTCACTGCTGTTATAGAAATTACTATTATAACTTGGTAATTGCTTATGTTGTTGATATCGAAGCTGTTTTCGTGTTTGATAATATTGTAGATCTTTTTGAACAGCAAATGTTAGATCTGAGAGCAGCGGGCAAAAAAACACACAGAGGGCTTATACGACATCAGATAAGGAGGAAGATAGTCAATACATGCATTACCAAGGAAACACTGAAGACGAACAAAGTGTTAAGAATGATTCTGAACAAGACAGCAGTGATCATAGTGATATTCATGAAGAGGAAGCTAAGGATGATACGATTGAGATCGATGACGTAGAAATAGAAAAGGAACAAAAACTGACAGACGGAGCAGGTATAACTTATAATAGTATATTGATCTACCTTCCTTTGCTAAACTCTATCGTTATTTCCATCAAATTGAAAACACGGCGTATTCGTCAAAGAGTCAACAACCAAATCAAAAAGCAAAAAAACAGCCTAAGGATATCTATTAGACTTCCCCTCAAAGCGAAAAAATACAGCACTGGAATGAGCGTGAACTGGCCATTAAACAAAAATGTCAAATATAATCTTGTTGAAAAAAATGAGCTCCACATCTAATCCTGAGACATATTGATGAACAAATTAAAAAAAAAAACATTCAAGACTAGCAAAAATATGAGGCTCCTTACTCGGGACAGGCGTAAATATGCGGCTTAGTAAACGTGTATAGTGAGATATCAACCCTCTCTGAACATCTAGCCAAGCAAAAAGAAATACACACGTAAATAGAAATACGCAGAGTAAAAAAGATGTTCGAGATAGGTTTCAGAATAGGTAAAAAGTAAAATCACAAAAATACTGAACTTAAAGAAAAATCAATTCGAAAAGTCAATAATCACATGGCAAAATCAAATAACAAAACGCATCAAAACGAATGGATAAGAACTGTCTTTTGTCCTCACATGTAGAAAATGGTGGATTAAACCTGATTCTATAGCGCTAACCCTCTCAATTTGATGACAGTCTAAGTTATCAAATTGGGTTATATTTACATTGATGCGTTGAATAAATAAAATAGTTATAATATGGTTACATCAGTCAGCTTCGTATAACAATTTTAAAAGGGAACAATTTAACAGAACACAAAAACATCTTCTATTTACGAACACATTGACTGATTTGAGTGTCTGACGTCAGAAAGAGGACATTGATCAGACTACTAGCAGTTACTGACATGAAAGCTTAAGATCGCAATTAACATCAATGAAAGATTAGGGTGAGGGTTGTGATTAGTGTTAGGCTTATTTCTTCAACCTATGACAATCTCCTCTTATAGGTTTAGTAAAACCATTCTTATATATAGGTGAAAAGCACAACCCATAAAACGCTTACAATTGATTTCAAAATAAATGTCACAATAACCGTATATGGAATTCAGTAACTTATTTCAGTTCTTATATTTCTTTTGTTAAAATCAAAGACGTTAATACATACACAAGTGAATCAAATGCATGAGTTAGTCAACATTCTCTTTTTTAGAGACAGTATGTTTTAAAGATAAGTTTTGGAAGAAAGGTGTGTATAAGAACAAGAGTGCACACACTGAAATGTCTCGCCTTCCTTACTTATCATAGATATTATGTTTATAGACCAAATATAAAGCTTTATTACAACTGTCAAATAAACTCAACATTAACCAGGAAAACAAAACATTGATCAATGAACCATGAAAATGAGGTCAAGATAAAGTATTAGAAAAATAGACCAAAACTCAAAAATTTAACTTTGACCACTGAACCATGAAAATGAGGTCAAGGTCAGATAACACCTGTAAGCTAGACATGTACACCTTACAATCCTTCCATACACCAAATATAGAAGACCTATTGGATATTGTATAAGAAAAAAAGACCAAAACATAAAAACTTAACTATAACCACTGAACCATGAAAATGAGGTCAAGGTCAGATGACACCTATTTGCTAGACATGTACACCTTACAATCATTCCATACACCAAATATAGTTGACCTATTGCATATAGTATACGAAAAACAGACCAAAACACAAAAACTTTACTATAACCACTGAACCATGAAAATGAGGTCAAGGTCAGATGACACCTGTCTGCTAGACATGTACACCTTGCAATCATTCCATACACCAAATATAGTAGACCTATTGCATATAGCATAAGAAAAACAGACCAAAACAAAAAAACTTAACTATAACAACTGAACCCTGAAAATGAGGTCAAGGTCAGATGACACATACCAGCTGGACATGTACACCTTATGCACCGAATATACTAGACTTATTGCTTATAGTATCTGAGATATGGACTTGACCACCAAAACTTAACCTTGTTCACTGATCCGTGAATTGAGGTCGAAGTCAAGTGACAACTGTCTGACGGGCATGAGGACTTTACAAGGTACGCACATACCAAAAAAAGTTACCCAATTACTTATAATAAGAGAGAATTTAACATTACAAAAAATGTTAACTTTTTTTTCAAGTAGTCACTGAACCATAAAAATGAGGTCAAGGACATTGGACATGTAACTGACGGAAAGTTCGTAACATGAGGCATCTATATACAAAGTATGAAGCATCCAGGTCTTCTACCTTCTAAAATATAAAGCTTTTAAGAAGTTAGCTAACGCCGCCGCCGCCGTAGCCACCGCCGGCGGAACACTATCCCTATTTTGAGCTTTCTGCAACAAAAGTTGCAGGCTCGACAAAAATGACTTTAAGTAAGTAGCTGTGTTTCACAGCTGCGTTTAGATCTGAAGTCATGCTGATTATCCACAAGGATGTTATGTGTGTCCATATGAATCCATGACAAATCGCCCCACTTTTTAACAAATTCGCCCCCACTTTATAAAAAAGCCCCATTCTTGTTTGCCAACTCGCCCCACTTATAAACTAGAGTCTCTCAAGAGCCTGTGTCGCTCACCTTGGTCTATGTGCGTATTAAGCAATAGACACAGATAAATTCATAACAAAATTGTGTTTTGATGATGGTTATCTTATTAACATACTATATAGTAAAAAATCATTTCAGTAGATCACCGAAAGGGGAAGTGGTCTAGAACACAGTTTTATTTTATTTAGGGGGTTCACTATACACGCAAATTTTTATTAGTCTTCACTTCAAGGTTAATCGAGCAAATTTTATTTAATAATATCTGTTATAAAATGTTATTTTGTCATTCTAAATAATGTGAATAACCAAATGGTAAAATCAAATTATTTAATGCCAAAAACGTCCCAAGGTAGGGCTGACCGTGCAAAGGCTGTAAAGCCAGTCAATGTAGTTAAAAACTTCTGTTTGGTGTACCGTAAGTTATTTTAATATTGTAATACACCGCAAAAAGGTTAACTGACATAACGTGTCTTATTCATAAAGTACTATATAGTTTTATTTTTCACAAGTTATAGGCGTTTCGAACGATTATTTGTTAAGATTGTAGGGATCTGTTTCAAAATATTTTGTTGAGGATTGTCACACACTGTGAGAAAAATAGTTATTATTGCATTCTTTAATCTTGTTTTTTCGTCCGAAAGGAAATTATCGTCCCGAAACAAATAGTCGTCCAGCAAAATCTGTTTGACCCGCATCTTCGGGACGACTTTTGCTTCCGCACGATAGTGTTCATATAAAAAAAGGTTAATTTAGAAAAGTATTTGGAATAAGTTTGTCATACATCTTGAGAAAGTCATATTTTTATCCTCAGTGTGTAGTAGTAAAAATTTGAAACCGTTTGTTATTTGAATCTTGTCATACACCGCAAAAGGTCAACTTACATTACGTGTCTTATTCGTTAAGCACTATATGATTTTATTTTATATAAGTTATAGCCGTTTCGAAGGATTATTTGTTAAAAATGTAGGGATTTGTTCCAATATATTTTGTTAAAAGGTTTGTCCAACTCTGTGAAAAAACAGTTATTTTTGCATTTTTTAATCATATTTTCCCCCACCGGATCGGGAAGTTATCGTACCGAAACAAATAGTCGTCCTGAAAATTCTCGTTGACTCGCATCTTCGGGATGGCTTTTGCCTCCGCACGATAATGTTCATATAACAAAGGTTGATTTAGAAAAGTATTCGGAATAAGTTTGGAATACATCGTGAGAAGGTCAGTTTATATGTTTTCCTCCTCATTGTAGGGAATAATTTGAAACCGTAAGTCTTTGTTCCTACTTCTGTTGGCTCTGTGTTTATTCATTATTTATTTGTAACGTGTATATTATTTTTAATGTTTTTGGTTTTACTTGAAAATATCATTTTTATATTATTCTATCTTATTTATTTTTAAAATTCTTTCTTTTCTCTACTTATTAAGTTATTCATTCATATCTTAATTTAACTTTTTGCTCTATATTTTTTTTTTTTATAAAATGTATTTTTTCATTCTAAATTATGTCAAACATCATATGGTAATTTAAAATTATTTTTATGCCCAAAAAGTCGCAAGCCAGGGCCGTCCGTGCAAGGGCTGTATAACAAATCAAGGTCGTTAAAAACTTCTGTTTGTTGTACCATAATTCATTTTTTGAATATTCTCGTACAACACAAACATGTCAACTGGCATTATGTGACTTATTCGTTAAATAAATTTTACTGTACATAAGTTATAGCCGTTTCGAACGATTATTTGTTAAGAATGTAGGGAACTGTTCCAACATAATTTGTTGAGGTTTGTCCCAAACTGTAAGAAAAACAGTTATTTTTGCTTTATTTAATCATGGTTTTTTCGACTGTTTCTAAACGTGTGCTGTTCAGGCGGCTACAGTGACGTTCTATAGATGTATAGACCATAAGTCTAAAGTCATGAAATGTGTGCCCAATTTTGTTTTAACTGCTATAAAATGACATACATATACTTTAAAGAATTAGTTGAAATAATGTAAATATGAATGTTTTAGATAATATCGAAGAGATGTCACACACTCAGATAGTAGGTCCTACTGAGCAGAATAAAAGATATGAAGAAGACTTTACAGATGATAACGATGAAAGTAAAATTTCATTGGAAACCTGTAAACTTCACGTATGTACTGTTTGTCTATGTCTGATGTTGTTCAAGTGAGAGAAAAAAAAGGAAAATCACAATTAATTCATTTATACAGTTTGGAATATAAGACCTTGATAATGAGAATTTAGTTTTAAATGTCTTTTGACAATACCTTTCAGCTTAATATGAGTAGAGATAAATGTCGTCTTCTGTCACCATTTTGAGGCAAACATTCCTCTTAATGACTATCATTGGATTAATACGTCTGAAATATGCATGCTCTCTTATATGAAACGTTTGAAGTATCTTCAGCCTTATATTTATTTGTGTTCCATATGCATAATTCATTTTCCTTTTTGTTTCAGTACCTGACCTGTAGAGAACAACTTTATGAAATAATTAACTGCCAAGACATTTCATGGTAACATATTTACATTAAATGATTTTTTTTTTCGTAAAGTATCTTACAAAAAAACAATTACAAATGGTTCATGACAAACAAAACTGGTGCAATAATTTGGAAAAATAGCCATTAAGAAAAATATATGTCATGCGTGGTCGACAAGTTTCATTTGTTTACTAACATGCCGAACTGAAGTGATCTATTTTTTTTCTTTTTATTTTCGTTTATAAATTGTCCTGATCATGTTCCATTTGTTTTTCAGTGTTCATGCTTAAAAAAACAAAATCAACTGAAATTGTATATTAAAAAAGAATTACATTGTGTTATGCTCAGAGTGAGCCCAGTTTTTACTTTTCTCTTTCTTTTTCTCTTTTTCTTCTTCTTTTTTCTTGTTCTTCCTCTACTCTTTCACTTTCTTTCTTCTGCTCACATGGGATCATTCTATTCAAATATGTATTTCAGTAAACGTGACAACCATTCCAGACATCATGATTTTATAGCCAATCCCTTGAGTATTTACAAACGGGAGAGAGTGACGGTCGGCTTTGGAATGAATGTGATCAAGCAGAGGGTTCGTAAACTTATATTTTATGACTGGTGTTATTGAATCACACAAACAACCCATAACTGTGTCATATGACCCTTTATGAAGTAATATCAGTGATTTAAAACATTGCACAAAGGAAGTAAAATAACATATAAATTGAACATCATGCTCAAACTGTGTTACTTCATCTTCACTAACTATGGACTGTGATTTCTTGTTGTTATACACATGTCAGTTTTAATCTGTTTTGAAAGATTTTTGTTTTTCATAGTTTTAACTCAAAACATAAGGATACGTACCTAACCATCATTTTTATGTTTTCTCATCATTCACCTTTTGTTGTTTGTTTTATTTCTAGGCCATGGAGTATGTACATGATAAGTTGTTCAACGATATTCTGTGTAATACAGGACGAGATCCAAAGTGAGTTTATTTATAGCATAGTTAAATTTAAAATATATTTTTTTGAGACTTGATATGCTGATACTTTCATTCAGTTGTAACACAACAATCTAAATATGAACGCTCTGGTGGATCTTCGTCCTAAATCCATGCGTCTCGTTGTGTTATTGATCATTTGTTTTATATTTTTCTCGAACATTCTTAAACCAAATTGTGTCTTCTTAATTGCATACCATTCAGGATTGTACATTTCGTGATAGATCACAATTAAATAATTAAGATACTGTTTTAATAAATTACGTAATCATGTATTTATCTTCAGAAGGGAAATTGTCGTCCCTAAAAAGCTCGTCGATCCGCATCTTCGGGACGATTTGTGCTTCCGCAAAATATTTTTCACATACAAAAATAGGTTTGTCATACACTGCGAGGGTCAATTAGGAGATAACTGTATTGTATTTAAAGCTCCAACGGCATCAATTGGGGATTTGATGGTCGCAAAATAAGTTTACTGGCGACGCGTTAGCGGAGACAGTAAACGGTTATTTGCGACCATCAAATCCCCAATTGATGCCGTCGGAGCTTAAAATACAATATTGTTATCTCCATTCTAATGAAACTGACAGAAAACAACGTTAAAACATGTATTTAAAATCTGTCATATGCCGTCTGCGCTTGCGCGTACGTCCCATAGCATCAATTGTCAATTGATGCCATGTATATAAGTGACGTTATCCAATCAAAATGAACGTTACAAACGTTGTTGCATTATAATTCACGTTGTCTGTCTTTATTAACTATTTCGTGTTAGATATAATCATGTAAATGCTAGTTATAGTCTTCAAAATTAGATATGATTTAGGATTGTACATTTCGTGATAAAACACAACCAAAACATAAGATACTGAATCAAGATCTGAAACCGATTGGTGGCTTGTTAAAGATATACAGAAAATAATATGCAAATAATAGATGGGTTTAAGCCTAAGATTATTGTAAAAGTAATTTATTTCAAACAACGAACATGTTCTCGCTTCAACTGGCAACAGTACTATCAAATATCATGCAAGTTTTCAATTTTGTTTTTAGACATCCATACACTAAACCAGGACATGCCACGATTTCTGGAATGAACAACAAACAATTGAACCAAACATTTAACGTATACAGGTAAATACATTAAGAAATATTTGAAATTGATAATAGGGAAACTGTTTGTACCGCTATAGTGTTTTTACATTTGGCGATCCAGCATATGAAATGGCCTACAGGATACTAAGTTAATACCTTACGGGAATACATACATAAATCTTGTTCTTGAGAACTTCACAAGACAACACATTAACATTCCTTGTGATATGCTTTGTATTGCAAACCGATATCGTTATAACCTTAAGATTGAAAAAAAAACAAACAACTGGAGAACTGTCAATCAATAAATGATTTAATAGTAAGAGTCAGATTAAGCTTACATTTACTGCATGCCAGTTTTCATTCAACAATATATATGTGATACATAAACCAAAACCGTTAAGAACTTGATGAGTTTCACAGTTTCGTTGGTGCCATAACGTTTGTCAATAAATAAAAACAGTTAACTTTCAACTCGTAACTTCACTATTATTTTGTATACACGCTGATAATATGAATAACAACGAAAAAAAGATGGGGCGTATATAACTTACCAAACATATCATGTGTTAAAGTTTTCTTGCATGTTAGTAAAAAAATCAAGTTTTGATTTAATAAATCATGTTCATGATTCAGAATAGACTATTATACATATTTGTTTAGAGACTGGCTGAAGGAATCCTGCGGGTGCGGGAGTTTCTCTCTACGCTGAAGACCCATTGGTGGCCTTTGGCTGTTGTCTGCTCTATGGTCTGGTTGTTGTCGCTTTGACACTGCCTTTCACAATTTTATTATTATCAGAAAGTGCATCATAAGACAATTTGTCTGGCTGATTATTTTATAATTTAAAACATATTTTTATTATGGTCGTCTTCCTCAATGAATAGGTTATATGTTATAATTTATGTATAACATTACTTTTCAGATTAGCTTCCCAATATCTCACTTATGTGCTTGTCAAGGAAATGATAATAGGAATTGCCATTGCCACAAACGACTCATCTTACAAGATAATCAATTCCATCTGCCAGGACACTGAACAAAATTTGACAACTGAAAATAGAAAGCGAAGAAAACTGAGCGTATACAATGAATGATGTTCGCTATTGCTATTTTGTGAATGAACGTAATGTTCATATTTGATGAGAAATTGTTTTCTGTTTTCGTTTTCAGAGATTAAAATCAACATTTATTATTATTGTAAGATATCGACTTGATAGCTATGTTAAACAGATAGTTGATGTAAATATGTAAGAACAGATAAATATATACATACATACATTTAATGAAATTAATTTCATTGTATTGGAACACTGTGTGTATTATGTATTTAGGCCATGACACAAATGTACAACGGGAATCTAGTTGAACAGGTTCAAGGGTGAACATAACATAACATTGAGAAAGAAATACAAAATAGAATAAAAAATTAAACTCAGAATTCGCTTAAATCTGCCACCAAGTTAACCACATGGGCAGGTTCGGAATAGTACGGCAGAGGGAACCAAAGCTAGTTGAAAACAATATGTTCTTATATAAAGGTTGTGCGGGAATTTCTCGTTACATTGAAGACCTGTTGGTGACCTTCTGCTGTTGTGTTTTTTTATTTTGGTCGGGTTGTTGTCTCTTTGACACATTCCCCATTTCCATTCTCAATTTTATTAGCTTTGTCGTAAACTATATATGTGTTAAAATGTATTTTTAAGGCCTTGGTTTATCTTGGAACGGGTAGGTCTTGGAAGGTAACAAATTCTATTCTTAAACTTTTTCACTAACTTCTCAGGAACAGAATTTTTAGACGAACAAGACTATAGTGCAGACTGAATGTCTTTATCTTTTTTAGTTTAGAAGTTGAAGTTATTATAGAGCTAAGCCTTTACTCTCACACTGAATTTTCTTGATTGAGGTCGGAAGTTGCTGCTGTACACCTCAGTGTAACTAATAAAATGCCGTCCTCTAGGTCGCCTTTTTCGCTATTAATAGATATAGAAAGAGGTGGTGCGAGTGCCAATGAGACAACTCTCCATCCAACAGTTAACTTGAATCAATTCTTTTGTCTGAATATTTGAAAATTGAGGTCAAAGGCAGTTTCATACACATACAGACTTTTCAATAAAGGCAACAGTAGTGTACCGCTGTTCAAAACTCATAAATACATGGACAAAAACAATTCGGGGTTATAAACTAAAACCGAGGGAAACGCATTAAATATAAGAGGAGAACAACGACAAAACACTGAAATGTAACACACACAGAAACGGACCAAGCAGCAGACAAAATCCCACGAGAATAATAAACATAACATCAAAACCAAATAAATGAATTTGGGATAAACATGGACCGTGACACGTCTTACCACAATGTGAATTTACGCTAAAAAATAAGAGAAATCAAACGACGCAACGTTGAAATAAAACACACACAGAAACGCACAATAATGGCCATCTTCCTGACTTGGTACAGGACATTTTTAAAGGAAAGAATTGTGGGTTGAACCTGGTTTTGTGGCATGCATAACGTCGCACTTTAATGGCAATGTTAAATATAACATTGAAATGGCAACATAATATTCCAGGACTACAATACAAATAAATAGGAGAACATCTTAGACAAAAAAAAACAAAAAAAAACACATGATTAATAGATAACAAAAAATATCAGGGGTCTGTTGTTCAACTCGTGATTGAACTAATCATATGATTATTTTAATCAGTCGTTAAAAATTAATCGGATGATTAGTTAATGCAATGATTAAATTTCGTTGTTCAACTTATTTTAATCATTGTATTTACTAATCACATGATTAGTTTAGGTAGTTAGCAAGTGTTTCCCACAATGCATTGGAAATCAGGGCCTCTATAACTTCCCTGTTTGCATTAAATCTTATAACATTCTTCTTTTAAACAGTTTTATCTTATAACATGTTTATATTTTTTATGGAATCTTATTTATGTTATAGTTTTGTTTCCAGTTCATATTGAAATGTTCTTAAATGGAAAAATAATTTCAGTGAAAAGTCAAGTAATGCCCTGAGAATATGCGGCATTGCCAATTTGTTTGGTCCCTGTTTACCATGAAATGGTTATGGGTCAATTTTGTAATAATCAACATTTGCATTTCACTTGGAATACTTTTATCATGCAACATTTGGTTGTCAGAAAGATCCAGAAATAATGTCAGTGATCTGACTGCAGTCCTCAATAAGAATGCATCCGATTCATGGCCGTGATTTTCATGATTTTACCCCAGTTTTCCACATATCCAGATCATAATGATTTCTTTAAAAAATCCTGTCAGTTATGTTGTTTAGTATGTTCAACCTTCTTCACATGCTATTAAAATGACAAAATAACATCTCCATTTGGGCGTTGATGAAGAGTGCTTTCTTTCACGTCCGCATTTCATCAAGTATGGCATGCCAAGTTAACATTTAAGATAATGTTTACGGATGGTGTAGAACGCCCTATATTTAACAGAACTGAGATCGATTGTAGGTCCCACGGCACAAGGAGATACAGAGGGACAATTACAAATATTCAATTGTGTAAGTGTAATAAATAAATAAATAATAAATTAGCTTTATTTAGAGTCGGCATATATTATAAAACATAGACAAACATAAGCTCTAATGGCATAATGCACAGTCCGTCAAAGTTGTAATTCTATCAGTCAAGGTATCTGAGTTTTCAATATTTGTTTTAAATTGAAATAGCAACTTTTTCGTGCCATTATTTGACAATACTCTGTCAGAAAAAAATCCAGATAGAAATAATAAGAAAGATCAATGAAAGCAATCCAACAGTAGGATATTTTGGGTATCCGATAATCATGTGGGATAGGGTGCATAATAATAGTAAATATAAAGACAAGAAGATGTAGTAGGAATGCCAACGAGACAACTCCCTTTCGGAGACAGCAAAATGGTGTAGAAGTTAAGGAATTATAGCTCACCGTACGTCCTCCAAAAACGAGAAAAACTCATAACGTTGAATAAGCTATAAATTCTAAAGGCCTAGATATGACAAATCGCGATAAAACAATTACAGGCACATGAAAATAGCTGATTGTATACAAGTAGCAGATGCTTATTTGGTCCCTTTTGTGTGGTCTCATTTACCATTGGATGATATTGTACAACTAACCAACAAAGATGGATGCTAAGGGGACGACCATTTGATATTCTGGGGGTGGGGGCAGGAGGATAGGAGGATTTGTTTTTGATCGGTTATTTATTTTTGTAAACTGAGAGTACAGATTATTCATTTTCTGCACTATTGAAGCAAGATTTTTCATTTTCATTAAAGCATTAGGGACTGATTATTTTCACCACTATATTTATGATATTTGAAAACTTACATTTTTTGTTTTAACATTTGTTATAAATTATGGATAATTAGATATAGGAGAATGTGGTGTGAGTGCCAATGAGAAAACTCTCCATCCAAATAACAATTTAAAAAAAAAAGGTAAACCATTAATACATGTATAGTCAAGTCATTGTGTACCATTTAATCAGAATAGATCATTATCCCCTGCAGAACTTTTAAGATTCAAGATTTCATTCATAACCTCAGACACATACTTGTGTACAAGAGGACAATATATACAAACATTTTAAGATAATAAATAGAGAGACAGGACAAACGAAACACAAATATATAGTAATAAGTATATTATAAAAGACAATTGATATAATTAGTATGAAGCATTTATATTCCCAAGTAATATAAAGGTATTGCAAACAAACAAGTATTGGAGATAATTAGGTTTGATTTGACAAAGCCTTTTTCAAAAGAATTGTCATACATATTTTGCCAAGCGGAGCGAGGCAAAACAAAATTTTGAAGGGTTTTGGAACCGCTGAAGGCCCCAGAAGCTATAGACCTGCTGAGTTATTTATTTTCAATACATTGCAAGTAAGGTAATTTATTTTCAAACTACCACAGAACAAACCATTTATTTTTGTGATTATCAAGGCTGAGTTTTTTATTTTCAAAATCCTCCTGCCGCCCCCCCCCCCTGCCAGAATATCAAATGGTCGTCCCCTAACTATAAATAAAATAACTATGGATTATGTGTATGTTTCTACTTTTTTGGGGCAAAAAGTACTGTGACAGCTTCTTGTTTGAAATATGATTCCTTTTATTGATGTGTGATATATGTATGCATGAAGAGTTTGCAAGTAGACGTTCAGCAATTTCTTCTCTTCTCTTAAATAACAATATATTCTTTAAAACCTTTCAGAAGTTATAAACACCTCTCCAATATATTTATTCAACGCGTTTCAGCAGAAAATACGAAAATACAAAGCAAATAATTAATATCAAACACAGATAGTACAGATAGTTTCATGAAATTCTGTTGTTGGGGCAAAAAGTACTGTGACAGCTAATTGTTTGAAATATGATTCCTTTTATTGATGTGTGATATATGTATGCATGAAGAGTTTGCAAGAAGACGTTCAGCAATTTCTTCTCTTCTCTTAAATAACAATATATTCTTTAAAACCTTTCAGAAGTTATAAACACCTCTCCAATATATTTATTCAACAGAAAAATACGAAAATACAAAGCAAATAATTAATATCAAACACATGAGTTCACACAATGTTATTACATCGTTTGTTTGTCTCAGACTGATTGATAAAGTTGAGAATGGAAATGGGGAAAATGTCAAAGAGACAACAACCTGACCAAATAACATAAAACAGCCGAAGGCCACGTTCTTGTACCGGGTCTTCCACACAGCGACAAAATCCAGCACCCGGAGGCGGGGTTCAACTGACCCCTAAATATAAATTGTGTACTAGTCCAGTGAAAATGGACGTCACACTTAACTCCAAAACATATTATAAATGATCTAAAAATTAATCTAGACAAAGTGATCATCGCCCCCTCCCACACACACACACACTCCATCCTGAGGTAACTGTATTGAAACAAAGTAAATATGAGTTTTATTTGAGATATTGCTGTGCCCCCGCAGATGTAAATTTAATTCTAAATCAAAACACCTTAAAAATTGTATAAGAAAACAAACATAAAACGTAATTTCCTGTCGATATCCACGTCTAGATAGTATGTCCTTATAATCTAAAAGGTTTCATGAAATTCTGTTGTTGGTGGCAAACTGTTGCAGTAGTACATTGAGACAAACAAGTTCAAAGAGATAGTACAGATAGTTTCATGAAATTCTGTTGTTGGGGCAAAAAGTACTGTGACAGCTAATTGTTTGAAATATGATTCCTTTTATTGATGTGTGATATATGTATGCATGAAGAGTTTGCAAGAAGACGTTCAGCAATTTCTTCTCTTCTCTTAAATAACAATATATTCTTTAAAACCTTTCAGAAGTTATAAACACCTCTCCAATATATTTATTCAACAGAAAAATACGAAAATACAAAGCAAATAATTAATATCAAACACATGAGTTCACACAATGTTATTACATCGTTTGTTTGTCTCAGACTGATTGATAAAGTTGAGAATGGAAATGGGGAAAATGTCAAAGAGACAACAACCTGACCAAATAACATAAAACAGCCGAAGGCCACGTTCTTGTACCGGGTCTTCCACACAGCGACAAAATCCAGCACCCGGAGGCGGGGTTCAACTGACCCCTAAATATAAATTGTGTACTAGTCCAGTGAAAATGGACGTCACACTTAACTCCAAAACATATTATAAATGATCTAAAAATTAATCTAGACAAAGTGATCATCGCCCCCTCCCACACACACACACACTCCATCCTGAGGTAACTGTATTGAAACAAAGTAAATATGAGTTTTATTTGAGATATTGCTGTGCCCCCGCAGATGTAAATTTAATTCTAAATCAAAACACCTTAAAAATTGTATAAGAAAACAAACATAAAACGTAATTTCCTGTCGATATCCACGTCTAGATAGTATGTCCTTATAATCTAAAAGGTTTCATGAAATTCTGTTGTTGGTGGCAAACTGTTGCAGTAGTACATTGAGACAAACAAGTTCAAAGGGGCGTAACTCCTAGAAAATAACCTGAATCATAATCTAATATCAATATGCTCATCTACATAGTATGTCATTATTATCTACTATTCCACATGCACATCTTCAGACTGAAGACTTCCTAGCATTCAAACTGTGGGAGGAGTTATCCATCCGGAAATTATATGCATTTTTTATTTAAGCATATATACTCCAATAATGACAAGTTCAACTATCTCCCAAAAAAGCTGATATTAATAAAAATCAAAACCCTGACCCCATGCACACCTTGGATATATGTACAAATAGACAGCAAAGTTAAAACTTCCTAGAATTCCAACTGTATGAGGAGTTATGTGGAATAACTATATACCATAATGGGACGGAAAGACGGACGGATGGAAAGATGAACGGACAGGGGACCCCCACCCCCATTTAAAACATTCAATATTAACAAAAGCCAGAGGCTCCTAACTTGAGACAGGCGCACACATCCGTTGGGGTTAAATAACTTTTGAGAGATCTCAACCCTCCACCTTTACCTCTAGCCAATGTAGAATAAAGAACAACATAAATTACGCATAGTAAAACTCAGCTTAAAAGAAGTCTGAGTCCGAAGTCAGATAAGGTAACAAATAAAACTAAACAAAATGACAATGATACACCAGGGGCACCCTCTCCGTGTTCCCGAAATATACATGAAATATTAGTCACTGTACCTTGTCTGTTCTAGGAATTCTAACCATGAGGTTTTTTTTCCGCTATACATGTCAAGAAATCTTTGCTCAAATCGCCGATGAACCCCTATTGCACCAATTAGAATATAAACATTTGATTCCATTAAATGAAATTGATTTATGACCTACATGTACGTGTCGTTAAAGAACACGATCATGATATAACAAATGGTCAATATAGAATTCTCCATGTAATTTTCTCTATTGGATTTGTGCATGCCCTTTATTGTTAATATTGACGCAATTTATACTTTATCATGTCTTACTCAGACTATTTCACCGGAGTAGCATATAGTTGAGTGTTAAATAAATCAAACACAACATTAGGTTTTGTAATGATCCAAATTATTTGAATGACCAGCACCAATAACTGAAATTCTCCCTCTTTCCCAACGGGCGTAAGTGTTTCTTTTGAAATATCTCTGACACTCGAAAAATCAAATGAGATTTTCCATATTCTTGATAACAGTTGCTTTAGTTTGTATCATGATTACACGTCATTTGAGAAATATGAGACATATCATTGACGCATTTTTTTTTTTACTAAATCACTAACATAAAACACTTACAGTAGAACATTTTCATAATAAATAATTGGAGTGGAGGTTCAGGAGGGGTATCTGGGGTCTAAACCCCTTTTTATTTGACAATCAAAGCCTTTGAAAGGACACATAGAGTTGGAACACTGAACCCTTTTAACTTATGCACTGTTGGAACCGCCGCCCCCCCCCCTTTTCCCCCCAAATGGCTGGATCCATCTATGATTTGGGTTCTCGTCAAACATAAGTTTTTAATAATAAATGGGAAATAAATAATGTTTAAAAACTCCTATGTTAAGATAAAAACCGTAAGGTCCGAGCTATCTGTTGGACGAATTAACCTGTTATAATTTACCTGCGTAAACTGTTAGGTCAAGGGCGCTATCAGAGAATGTGCTATTATTTGAACTTCGAAAAATGGGGAAATTAGCAAAGAACTGCTTCCAAAATCACCTATGGCCTGTGCATTAATGCTATGGTAACATTTATTATTTATAAAGCTGTTTTGCATAATATTTTATTGAATGATTCCGCACAATAATGTGGCCGTTGTTGCGATCAACACCGTAACTGAGCGGTAAAATAAAGTAAAATACAAACGGAAATCTGCCGAAATGTGCAGTTTCATTCTGTTATCAACTGACCAATTAATGAGTGCGTCCGATCCTTTGCCCCATCTTTTGAAATATCTTTCCAATTTATGTGTCAACTTAACTCCTAGCAAATATATTGTGTTTTTGTCAAATATTAAAGCTCTTTCACAGCTGAAATCTCTTTCCAGAAGCTAAATATATCTTAAACATCTCAAATTTCGAGGATAAGCTTATTTTTGCATTGATACTGCAGCCATCTTGGATGCTTTAATCATATGATTAAAATTTAATACACCTCAAAGAGGTGGATTAAGTTTAACGACAGTTTTAGCCTTTTTAACGCAGCGTTAAAATTAACGACAAGTTGAACAACACACTAATCATATGCTTAAATTTAATCGAATGATTAAGAAATTTTAACGACGCGTTAGCACTTACGAAAAGTTGAACAACAGACCCCAGGTTTAAAATCCAATACACCAAAAACGCGCCTTGTCCTCACAAGACTCATCAGTGACGCCCAGATATAAAAGATCGAAAGTGAAAAAAAGTGCAAAATTGTACAGCACTGAAGATCAAAAGTTAAAAAGTGTTGTGCCAAAAACGGCTTTGTGTTTTGCTTGGGATAAGAACATCCTTAATATTTAGATCAATTCATGGTATTGGAAACAGTAAATATTATCAAATGAATATAAAAGCAGTAGACAAAATCCGGTGAAATTAAAAAAATATAACATCAAAACAAAATACATGAATTTAGAATAAATCTATTTTACACCTGTTAAAAGATTGAAGTCAAAGGCAATTTCATACTCTGTACTTAGATATATGTTTGAAAATTTATAACACATGATCAGTCACAAAACGGACATAAATCGAAGAGATGAATAAGAGCACCTCACTAACCTTTGTCAAAGTGGTCAAAATTATTACCTTGGCCGTAACACTAACAATTACCTTGACCCTTACCTTACCTTACCTTAACACTGACAAAAAAAAACCAACACAAACATGTGTTCAGAGAAGTCTGGGGGTGCGGCCGTACACTGCAGTAAATCCAATAAGCTTCCATCCTCAAGATTGGCTTTTCATCTTTTCGGATAAGAACTTTAAGAAATTATCTCTACTCGAGTCTATTCTACACCTGTTTTAAGATTGAAGTCAAAGGATTTTTCATACTCTGTAACTAGAATTATTTTGGAAATTGTGACGCATGCACAGTCTCAAAAAGGGCAAACATTCGCCAAGTTGAAAAAGGGCACCTCACTTATCCTTGTCAAAGTAACTTCCTTTACCCTTACACTTAATCTTGATCCTAACCTAAAACCTTGACAAAAAAAATATATATTATACAAACGTTTCTTCAGAGAGGTCGGAGAGTGCAGCCGTACACCTTTCAAAATATTTCTCTATTCGAATCCATTCTACACCTGTTTGAAGATTGAAGTCAAAGGCACTTTTTATACTCTGTACTTAGATATATTTTTTGAAATTGATAACGCATGCGCAGTCACCAGAAAAGGGCCGACATGTGCAGAAGTGAAACAGGGCAACTGACTAACTATCGTTAATGTCCACTACCCTTGTCCATGTAGATTGAAATCAAAAGCACTTTTCCTACTCCGTACTTAGAAATATGTTGCGCAGTCACAAAATGGGCAAATATTCGTAGAATTAAAAAAGGTCACCTCACTTACCCCCGTCAAACTTACTTCCCTACAGCTAGCTCTAACATTGAACCTTGACCCTAATCTAAACAACTGACACAAACAAATAATTATAATTAAACACTGACAACAACAAAAAAGAAATATAATACAAACGTGTCTTCAGAGAGGTCGGAAAGTGCGGCCGTACACTGGAGTAAAACCAATACGTTTCCATCCTCTATATTGCATTTTTATCTTTTCAGAACAGTTAACATAAAGAAAATATATCTTTTCAAATCCATTTGACACCTGTTAAAGAATTGAAGTCAAAGGCACTTTTTATTCTCTGTACTTAGATATATTTTTGGTAATTTCTGACACATGCGCAGTCCCAAAGAAATAGCACACATTCGCAGAAGTTGAAAAGGACACCTCACTCACACTCGTCAACTTCCAACGTCAGAGTTACTTCCCTGAACCTAACCCTTACACTTAACCTTCACCCTTATCTAGAATACTGCCAAAAAAGAATATATTACAAACGTTTCTTCATAGAGGTCGGCAATTGCGGCCGTACACTTGAGTAAAACCAATAAGTTTCCATCTTTAAGATCGCGTTTTCATTTTTTCGGAACAGTTTACTTTCAGAAAATATATCTCTTCAAATGCATTTTACACCTGTTAAAAAATTGAAGTCAAAGGCACTTGTTATACTCTGTACTTGGATATATTTTTGGAAATTGATGACGCATGCGAAGTCATCAGAAAAGGGCCGAATCGTGCAGAGGTGAAAAAGGGAAACTGACTAACTATTGTTAAAGTCCACTATCCTTGTCCATGTTACTACCCTGAACCTTGCCCTAACACTTAACTTTGACAAAAAAAAATTATTAAATATAATATCAAAAACGTTTATGTAGTGAAGTCGGAACGTGCGGCCGTACAATTCAGTAAAACCAATAAAATTCCACCATCTAGATCGCCTTTTCATCTTTTCGGAACAGTTAACTTTAAGAAAATATCTCTATTCAAATCCATTCTCCTATACCTGTTTGAAGATTCATCTCCAATGATGTTTTTTATAATAAATTTGTCCATTTATGGTAGAGAAAACTTTGGCCCAGTAAGTCAGTAAAATGTTTTCATACACCGTGAGAAATAAAGATTACATTCCTCATCTTATTTATTAACTACTTCCATTCTCAATTCGAATCCATTCTACACCTGTTTTAAGATTGAAGTCAAAGGCACTTTTATACTCTGTACTTAAAAACTTTTCTAAATTCTTAAATTTTACAGCAATACAACAAAAAACAAAATGACCTTAGATTCAGTAAGCTTAATACATGTCTAAGATAGCTGCGTAGATTGATGAAAATCCAAGTTTATTTGAAAAAAATAAAAAAAAACACGTAAGTGTACTATCGCTATATTATGCGAATTGCAAATCCTAGCTTTTTTTACCTAGATTAATTTAATTCAAAAATTTGACAGCAATACAACATAAAACAAAGTTCAATATCAATTGGTATTTGCCTGTAAGCCCGGGCAAGATCCCGTTTGAAAAGATGAGATCCACTTCCCTTTTTCTTTATTTACAAAACTAAATCATCTACTCTTGGGTATGTTAAAGAAACTGGTTCACCTAAATAATTATCTTTATCTATAAATTCATTTATACCAGTTCCACCAGCCGAACTTAAGTCTAGAATGATCCTTCTTTCCGTTGAATCCTTTTTTGGAACCGTATTTAAAGGAGATAAAATAATACCATGATCAAATGGATTCACATGAAAAGGGCCAATCATTGTCCCCTTAGTAAGTTCTTTTACCAAATATTTCTCAATATCATTGGGAAACTCTATTGCCACACGATGATTTTTAACTTGTAACACCTTTTTTTTAACCTTAAAATCTCGTAATAAACTCAAAACTTCCTTATTTCGGTGAAATCCAATTGGAAATCCAAATTCTAACAATTTACAAATTTCTCTGTCCGAATAATCACTAAGCATCAATTTAAAATAATCCACATTTATTTTTGATAGTGTTTTCATTTTACAGTCTTCAAAATTCAATTTTGACGATTTAAAAACTAAATCATGATCATGTAAAAGCTTGTCAGTTTTCTAAACATCATATTTACCCTCATATGCTAATTTGCAAAGATCGTTTTTACAAGCTTCAGAACTATCGTTTTCATTTTTATTACCACTGTCCTTTGATAAACATTTCATATTAGAGTTATCTCTCTTCAAGCTGTCTTTCATGTATTGAGGATAAAAGATCTCCGCATCAGGATCAAGCTTTTTAATACGAATTAGTCAAACAGGAAAATTAGGACTAGTATTAAAACATTCTGGATGATTGAACTTTGTATTATCATTTTTCCAGCAAACTACACAAATGTGTAAGACAGTCTTATATTGACCTTTGAAATTAATTTGATGCGGCGTGGATTTTGACGTACACCGATTTCTATTATATAATCGACAAAACCAAATATTTTCTTCCGTTTTTGTGAAATCTGATTTAAATGTCTTATTACCAGAAGAGCTCTCCGACTAGATAAAATGTAAGGACTTAAATCCGGAACTTCAATACACGTAGGGTCATCTTTCCAAGATTTTTGACCCAATTCTATTTTACGTAGCCATGCTGCATAAAAGGCGGGAAGACCTTTCCAAGCATAAATATTACTATAGTCAGTAATATTCTTTAAAGGATTTTATCTACCTGATTTCTCTGTTTCTGAAATACCATGACTTGTGGTAATATCAATCTCTCCCGCGGTAAACAATTTAATGTCTAAACTTTTAAAGGAAGATGATTCATTTACATACTCATATTGTAGAGCGGAATGAGGCCATAACCAGACAACATGAGTATGTTGGCCCAACATTGGCACAACGTATATCATTGCATTGGCCCATCGTTGTATTTTAACGTTGGCCCAACGTTTAAGTGCAAAGTGGGCCTACGTTGGCCCAACATGATGGCTTCATGTTGGCCCAACGTTGTACGGTTATATGCAAAACATAGAGCCAACGTTGGTCCATTGTATAATCAAAGTGATGGATATCACTCATGGAAAGATTAGAACAGTAGTTTGAATTATTTCATATTAAGGTATGGTGGGGAACAATGTACATTTATAAAACACTATTGCTGAAAATTGCATTTACAGCAGGTCTTTAGAAGGAAACTTGCTTTTCTAGTATGAGGATAAAGGTGCTCAAATTAAATAATCTGGGTCTCTTAATTTGCACAATTTTATTTAAACTGCAGTTTATATCTAATCGATATTATGTTGCCGGTTTCAAAAAAACAAAAAAATGCAAAAATTCTTCTAGTAAATGTTACCAAATATCCTTGTAAAACATAAATTTTGACCAACAGCTAAAAGCTTTAAAGCGCCAACAAAACTAATCAAAAAATGATGTTTTGTGGCATTTTGTAAGTTGAAACAGAGGTTATATGGCATTGAAAATTTAAAGTTTACGAGTGCCTTTCGATCAAATTTTAATGTATTTTTCTACACAGGGCATTTTCAATTTTATTTTTCAACGTAAACTAATTAAAAAAACTAAAGTTATTGAAATGTGGAATCTTTCTTGATTGCAAAAATATATATTTACTTCTAATAAAAATCAAATGACTAAAATAGACATAATGATTGATGGGAAATAAGCTAATAAACAATGTTTTTTTATAATTAAAAGTTTATAAATTTTAAAACTGTTTCAAGCCAATTCCTGATAAAAAAAAGTAAACTAATCTAAATTGTTGATTAATTACAGATGATTATTGGAATTTTTTCAAGTAAATTATATGCCATACTTGAATACCTTATATATATATTCATATTTATATTCATATTTCATTTTTTTAAGATCTTGCTAATCCATTAATCATTTATTTTTCAGATATAATTTACAGAATTACTTTATGTAGTGTAGATCAAAAGTAATTTGTAATAAATAAATCTATCATCCATATAAATATCCAACAAATAATACACACATTTGTGTAATCAATTATGAGGTCAAATACTTGTGTATTAAGAATTGGATGCATATTGGAGTGGTCTGTACAATTATGTAAGACTGATGTAGATAGGTAATGTGGTCAATTTGATTGGCAGTTTAGGAGGCTGGGCATTGTAATTAGAAGTCCACCTTGTCTCTGATTGTTTAGTGGTAATGACAGTTGTCAATCATACTAGTTGAATCAATACCCACTTACCTAATCAAAATGTTTTAAAAAAGCCTACACATCAACACACATTTATGACATACATTCTTGAATGAACTGCTCCAATAATATACCCAGTTTTTTTCAGTTTATTTGTGTATTATGTGCACATACACGAGAACTATAGGGAACTATATTTTAGTGTGAATACATTTAGTAACAGTAGCCAACATGTCCTGTAGTTAGTGAGGGTGGTGCCTAAGTAAAGATTTAGAACAAGTTCTAATCTTTCCAAAAAACGAAATCCATGTTGGCACAACGTTGGACCAACGTAGAAATATCTTTTCTTATGTTGTCACTATGTTGGTCCAAAGTAGATATTTTTATTTTTATGTTGGCAATACGTTGGTCCATTGTATTAACCAAATTACAATGGATGCTGCATGAGAAGCTGGATATGAAAAATACTCCGGAGCACATTTGATCTTTTTTTGTGTTCCAAACTGCCAAACACCATTTCGGAAAGGGTTATTCTAGGAGGGCCCCCGATTGGATTTCGTATTAAGTTTTTTCACAAACTTCTCAAAAATCAGAGTTTTGGAGGGATGGGGGTCAGGTTATGGTTTTTAGGTACTTTTCATAGTCGATCTTTTCAATATTTCAACATGATCTAATGTTTCGATCGGCTTGAGGTAAACAAATTGGCCCCGTTTGAGGTAGTACTTTTTGACAATTAGGCCCGTTGTGAAGACTAAGTCTTTATCTTTTGTAGTTCTTGATTTAAGGATAATTTCGGGGTTAGGCATTACTCTCACACAAACGTTTCGTCAGTGAGGTCGGAAAGTGCGACCGTACACTTCAGTGATACCAATAAGATTTCATCCTCTAGATCGCCTTTCCATCTTTTAGGAACAGTTAACTTTATGAAAATATCTCTATTCAAATTAATCCTACATATGTTTGAAGATTGACGTCAAAGGCACTGTTTATTCTATGTACTTAGAAATATTTTTGGAATGCGCATTCACAAAAAAGGGCAGACATGTGCAGAAGTGAAAAAGGGCACCTCACTAACTCTAACCAAAATCTACTACCCTAAACCTTACCCTTACCCTTCTTGAGGAAATTGTTACAAAAAAATACTATATGAACAAGTCAGTAAATGTATAATATTAGCATATATGAATTGTCGCGTGCGCACTTGGACTTTGGCCTTCGGGATTAGGGTTACAACAAAAGTTTTGGCTAACCCTAACCTATATATTCATACGCCAGCCATATAACAACCTGTAAATTGACACTACGACCCATTATTCTCTGAAATTCCTAATACCCTAACCTAACCCTAACCCTAACCATAACCATAACCATAACTTTAACCCTAATATACAAATTGTGTCAAATCATGTTTTATGTCTTGGAGTAGGTGCTACAGTATAAAACAGACTAAGAATAAATTCAATCTACATTATATTTAATTAGATCAAACAAATTATATTCTTATAATCATTCCATATTGATAAAAGTGTCTTATCTTGAAGCATGCTAATAAAGAAAAAGAGATCAATCGTTAATAACTATACGAATGTAAGATGCCTTCTTGAAACTATATACATGAAATGTGAAATGAAAATTAGTTGGAAAATATGTAGACCCTTATTTTCACAAAGTTCAATGGATGCACACAAAAAATGGGAAAACATAACACTGTCAAACAGACAGGCATCGTGATTTTCTGAATTCATGATAGTAAAAAAACATGTATTTAACAAACATATTATTGACTGTCACAATGTTAAAAATCTGTATGGTCAGCTGGATATCCTGGGACATAATGGTCGTTCTTCTACCGTTTATTACTCACAAGTCAATGTCTGTAAACCATCTTACAGGGAGGGCTTCATTGGCCTCCTGAAAACAACCCATAAATTAATGAAAAAAAAATGAAATGTGTGTTATATTGAATAATTTATAAATAAATCGTAAAATCTAGAAATGTTTTTGTCATCAACTAGTGTATGCCAATTTTAAACTTAAATGTAATAAACTCAAATGCGTAAATGGAATAGAATTTAAACTACCACAGATGTCGAACACTGAACATTTGGACCAAGTATAAAGAAGACTACATTCAAAATATAGTACAGTATTACAGTATACTGACTTTCTCATGTTTTTCACCTTGTCCCTTAGTTGGGACAATGTGAATTCCTCCTCCTTGAAGACTCCTCGTTGAACCCCTTTGGACATCATTGTTCTCAAGGCAGTTTCGTTTGCTGTCCAATTTAAAAAGGCAGCGAAGGACCCCACGAATTTAGTCTGTTCTTTATTGAAACAAACTGAAATAAAATGCAGAAGAAAAGGTTTTATTTTCACCGTAATAATTTTTTTGACATCATTTTGAACTGCTATTCTCAATGTACGTGTGTTACCATTTACAAAATGTGAAACCATTAAAAAATTTCCGATACAAAAAGATCGGAAATTAAAGATGAAATTATATGTATAATTTTTTTTTATTCAAATCATTGAGGATATTTTTAGACCCTGAGGAAAAAAAATCTTCTGTTCTCGAAAAAAAATAGAAAAATGGAAAGATAACATACAGTTATGAAATGTTTAACTTTGGAATTTATTTGTTTACAAGGAATAGTGTTTTCAGTCCGTACCTTTAATGTTTGCATGAGATGATGCTGAACAAAAACGTACAATCCTTAAAACCTGATTATTGCACAGTATAGAAAAAACATATCTAGAAAATTTGGAACCGCAGAATTACTGAAAGAAAGTTCAAGCCCGTTAAACTACACCTGTATCCCTGGGGTAATTCTTTTTAGCTTTTAAGACCATTGGAAAAATAACTCACCAGACAGCTGTCGTTCACCTTGACCTAAAATATACAAAAACTTGCATGTCAGATACAAGGAATGAAACAAAACATTTCAAAAACAAGGGAATTATATAAATTGATACATGGTACATTTAGAAAGTATATGTGTATCAGTTAACGTAGTCTCTACTTTAACTTAAAAAATCTCAGTTATCAAGTTACACCAAAATAATGGTTGAATATTATCCCAAAAATTCTATTTTTTTATTAGATACAGCCATTCAAATTGGCATTCACATTCAACACTGCCATTCTCATTCAAATTTACAAGCGATGGAATTTATTTTGCAGTTGCATATGTGATTATGTCAACATATAGATAAACTTACTGCTTTTTCTTTTCAGTACTTTGGAGGATGCAGTAAGAACATCTGACACTATAATATAACAAATAGAATTGTATGGTAGGAAAAAAGTAGAAATCAAACTAATATAAAATTGTAACAAATTCCACGCAATACGTGGTAAGTGGCTGATATGAAAATCGACTGTTAAATATAAGACAACATACTTTTGTTATGTTGATAGAATTGAACTGTCATTGTTTGCTGTTTTGTTAACAACACACTTTAATTTGACCTTTTAATACAAACTGAAAAAATAAAATTCGTAATGCTTGTAGTTTAACTTTACCTGAAGTATACAACACTGCAGATGTCAGATGGATTACACGAAAAAATCAGAGCACAAGGAAAGTTGTTCAGTATTTTACTTATAAGAGTATAACCGTGGAATATTCATCTGTAAATCATATTTTGACAGTTAGTAACAACCAGTTTGTTCCGTCAGTTTCTTTGTTTCGGAGGAACTGTTAAACTAGTTATTTCGTTCCGATGGAACTTTCCAATTAGTTGTTTTATTCCGAGTGCTGTCAAAAAGTTCCGGAAAAAAGTAGCTAGTTAAAAAGTCTCGTAACAATCTAGCTAGTTGAAAAGTTATGTTAGAACAGAAGAACTGGTTTATCTTTCCGAATATACCATATTTCGTCATTTTTGCAGAAAAAAGGAGAAGAATAATTATCAGTAGATATAAGAGCAAATCATTAATTTACAAGAATATCCAACGCATGAAAATGTATTTTAAGTGTGATGTACTGAGGGGGGAAAACAAACCTCGCCACCAAAATTTCAGTTGTATTTCATAGCTTAGCTAAAACTGAATAAGTTGCATTGTTATGCAAATTGAGTATTTATAGTACCCTCAAGAGAGGGAAGAATACCCCTCCTCATCAGGGTCTTTGCATCAATCATCCTCCAAATGGAACATTGTGACTGGTTGATAAGTTCCGTTAGAACTTTTAGGTTAGTTTGCGTGCTCTGGTTTTGACATATTTTCCAAAAGAGCAACTTGGGGCTAGTTGATGATTTCCTTTTGACTTTTGTAATCAGTATCTTGGTCTCCCTTTGAAAGGGTCAAATATAATATGCTGCGCTTTTACTTGGCATCAATTCTCCAAAAGGAACTTTCTGACTGGTTGATAAGTTCCGTAGACACTTTTTGGCTAGTTTTTTAGTTCCTATTTTGACTAGTTTGGCAAAAAGGAACTTTCTAACTTGTTGATATGTTCCGTTAGAACTTTTCAACTAGTCACTTTGTTCCGATGGAGCTTTTCAACCAGAGGAAGACATTTTCGGCTAGTTAGTCCTTTCCGACAGGAACTTTCCAACGTCGGAACAAAGGAATATTTACACTTGTATTTAGCACACATCAATCTCAAGATGCATTAACATCAATATTCCATATTTGAATTAATCTATTGATCTTTTTATACATCATTAACAATAATTTTGATAGAAGAGTATGTCAATGTTGGCTATTTTTTTTTATAACTATGTAATTAAGTACATACAGCTTTAAACAATATCAGGGAAAACTTACCAGATGGCTGTATTTCATCTTGACCTGTAATGTACAATAATTTAGATGTCAGATATAAAAAAAAATCAAACCAGAAATTCCGAACACAATGAAATTATTTTGATTGATACATATTACATCCCGAAAGTTTATGTTTATCACTTTATGTAGCCTTTTCATTCAAAAGGTCATATTTTATCAGTAGTTTGGTAAGACTCCTCCGCGTATAGCTGCTTAATATTCTACAATCAATCTTCTATTAACTGTTAGCATACAACAATGTCAAATTACATTAAAATTAAAAACTTACTTCTATATGAATCTTGAATTGATCGACTGATGTTTATAAACATCACTACAAATGATTCTGATAGATTAGTTATGTCAATTTTCTAATTCTTTCAAACTACACTTTAATTTGAGCTTTCATAACCAATTGGAAAAACAAACTCACCAGTTGTTTGCTGTCGTTTACCTTGGCCTAAAATATACAAGAACTTGCATGTCAGATATTAAAAATGAAACAATGGATTCTGTACACTAGGAAATTATATAGATTGGTGCCTGGTACATTCAGAAAGTATATGTGTAACAAATAATATAGTCTCAACTTAAACATTATTATTTTTCTCAGTTATTTAGTACATGTATATATTGGCTGAATATTGTCCAATAAATTCCAATTTTTCTGTTAGCAAACAGCCATGCAAATCGGTATTCACACTCAATACTACTACGTTTTTCAATCAAATTTTCTAGCAATGGGATATGTACATTGCAGTTGCATATGTGTTGATAACGCAATATGGATAAACTTACTACTTTTTCGTTTCAGCACTTTAGAGCCTGTAGTTAGGAGTTCTGACCCTATAATTTAAAAAATAGAATGCTTTATCAGAGAAAAAGTAGCAATCAACATTGTACTAAATTATAAACAATTTGATACGATATGTAATAGTTGGTTCATATGAACATTGCATTGTCTATTTTAGACAGCATTAAATGTAATCATATTATATGTTCGCCGCATTTGAACATTGTAAAGTCAAAAAAATAGAAAGCACGTAAAAAGTACACAAGTTCAGGCATCAGTTTTTCGTTGTATTCATGTGCAATTATCCACTCTGTTAATAATCAATCATAAGGGATAGACATAAATATTATCTGATTTAAATTGGGTTTTTTTTTCACATGCATATATGGTTATTAGATATAGGAAGATGCGGTGTGAGTGCCAATGAGACAACTCTCCATCCAAATAACAATATAAAAATTATTATGCATGGAAATCAGACAACAGATAAACTTTATTCAAATTATCTTCTAATACATCTGTACTAATGTTTTTTTGATAGAATAGAACTGTCAATTATTTTGTTTTGTTAAAATCAAACTTTAATTTGATCCTTTAAAACAATCTAAAAAACAGACTTACCAGATGTCTGATGTTCAACGTGACCTGAAATATTGAACATTGCAGATGTCAGATGTAATGAATCAAACGAAAACAAAAACGAACACAAGAATTTGGTTTAGTAACGTTCATGAAAATATTTGTATCAGGTAACGTTTTCTGTACTGAAAATAATTACCGTTTCAGTAATTAAGTAACACTCTTAAAACGGTAAAATATGCTCTCAAAACTCTTATTTCTAACGTTACCACACAAAAATGGAATTTTGAATTACAATTCAAAACTTCCTTATTCATTCCTCTTTACCACCGAAAGATTTTCTGCACTGTGCAGTTCGGTATCTATTACAATATATGGAAAAACTTACTACTTTTTCTTTTCTGTAGTCCGGAACCGGAAGCTACCGACTCAAACCCTGAAATATGAATATAAGAAAGCTAAGCAGTGAAAAAGTAGCAATAACAATATGTGTAACGTTGTTTCCAATTAGATACCATATGTTACAGGTTGCTCATATTAAAATTTCATAGTGTATTTTAGACCGCAATAAATGTTATTAAAATAATGTGTTTGCCTCAGTATTTACACTCTAAAGTCATAGATGGAAAAAAGTGCATCAGATTGTATTCTACAACTTACCTGGAATAGACCTTGCTGGTGAAAATTGGCCTAAAATGTATAAAAATGTGGATGTAACATGTAATGAAGGAATGCAACATACAGGACACAGGTAAAATAAACTTTTATTCAGAAAAAAAACTAACAAAGTTTAAGTGTAACAGTGTATGTTAGGTAAAAATGAAAGAATAACATACATTATTTATAAGTGTATAAAAAAGAAGTTAATCTAACATAATTTGTAGTTTGCATTTGATGGATTTTTTTCTGCTATTTAGGACTTTTGATAGCAAGTTTGCGTCAGTAGACAAGGTTTCCCAAATGCATCAAAAAAGGAAAGTACAAGTTTGCATTTATTTACATGTTTTATACTTACTAAGCATGTAATGCATCAGCCGACTCTCATTTTCTGCAACATCTGAAAGTATTTCACTTAATACAATAGGTAAAAAAGACAAAAAAGCACAAAATTGTCCAAAGCCACCAATGAACCCTCAGCATAAAGAAATTAAATTAAAAAAGTCGGATAGTAAACATGCAAATTGCAATCAAGACATAGACAACCACTTCTGTCAGTTTTGAGATGATATAGATATCGAGAAACATAGGAAATTAAACTAACCCTAACCACTAATATATGAAAAGTATAATGCTTAGAAGAAATAAATGTAGCAATCGAAACTATGTAAAGCTATTACCAATTGTATATTTTATGTTATAGGTGGCTCATCTTAAAATTTCATATTGTATTTTAGACAGCATTAAATGATATTCAATATAAGTGGTTGCCTCATTTTTATAATCTGAAGTAGAAAAATGAAAAAGCGTTGAATAGTGAATGGACATTTAAATACAAATCTGAATATAACTGAAAAAAAACCATATATGTATATTATGTAAAATTTTGTAAAAAAGAAATGTATCTTACATATTTACAAAAATGCCTGTACCAAGTCAGGAATATGCCAGTTGTTATCCACTCGTCTGATGTGTTGAGGATTCGACCCTTCGTTACTAAAAAGCTATGATGTGCAAATCTAACTCTTTATCATCAATGAGATGTGAGGCAATTTATAATGAAATTTGACAACCAACTTAATTTTCTCTCTTTATTAATATACATCTATACAGAATCAGTTGATCTATTTCTTTTGGAAATATTTAAGGTAATAATTTTATTTTAACTTAAATGACTAATATTATAATTATCAATTTCGGCTATGTCCAAAACCACCCTTATCAGACATACTCCTTTAATCGCAAGTAATAGTTTTTATATTATTCTTCATCTAAATATTGAAATATTGAAAATGAAGATACATTAACTACATCGGATTTTGGTTACCATATCTTACCTGGCAGTTTCGGCTCTTTCTTTTCTAAAGAAAACAAAATTGTATCATTGCGCAACCATTTTGTTGAAAACTCCGAAAAATTTGTACAATGAATTCATATTACTTCTTGTACACTTTTATCTGATGTAAATTGGTACATGAAACAATGTATCAACAGTTCACGACAGATTCCTCTATTTTTTTTGCATTTTAGCATTGATACAAAAAAAATCAGATTTATAACAAATAAGTTGAATTATTTTTCAAATTTTGCAATTATGAAACACATTGCCGTGCTTGTCATTTTACTTTTCAACTTGGTAAAAATTAAAAATCAAAACATCGCCGATGCCGATGATGATAAAATGGAAGCATAACTACTTGACTTCTTGAGTTCTTACCATCCATATTCTCTGCTGTCTTCTCTTCTCTATCTACCAATGAATAATTCTGCATTTACTATATTGATTGTTTACAACATGAAACTGTTACAAGTATAAACGACAAAATTAATTACATATATAAAGGCCTACAGTACGGAATGACACATGGAAAAGATGCCATTTGAAGGTACCAGAAAAGTCATTCTCCTCCAATGTCAACTCTTAGAAAAAGAAAGTTTCGTTGAGCTCACTGTATTTTTTTTTTTTGCATTTTTGCATTCAGAATACTGTCTGTAACCGACATTACTCGTTACAGTTCAATACGTAAGAATAAATAATGGCAGTAATATGAAAGACTAAGTACGGAATTAAAAATGAAAAAAGATTGCAATTTCAAAGTACAAGAAAGGGTAACCGCTTCTAATGTCACAAATGAATGATTTTTATATGCATGATCATTATCTATTTTTTTAAATTCTATTCATTGTTTGCAATGTAGTTGGTCACGTCAGATTTTAAAATATTTTGAATGCAAATAAGTGTGCGTAACTATGTTGCAGGTAAACACCTTGCAAAACTGTACAAATTAAATGCAACAGAAGAATACAGCTGTTCTAGAGTCATAATTCCATCAAGTGAAAAAAAATCCGAGTAACAATCTAAAACAGAGAGAAACACATCAGATACAAAAGGACAACAAACAGTAATATCAAATGAGCATGTTTGAATACGTAAAGCGTTTCATAACGTACAAACTAGAGGACGTACAGAATAATGTCAATTAACTTTTGGATATATTAAAGTCAATTATTATGCCTTTTCCTTAACACCAGTGGCATACTTATTTTCCCCTTGTTTTTAAATTAAGCACAAAATAACAGTTGTTAAACATACTCCTTTATTTGCAGATATTCTTTCTCTGTAAAATTAGTTGTTTTATGAAAGAAAGAATTTTGTTTTAATTTTCTACCTGAAATCTCCTCTTTATGTTCCGATGAAGAAGATAAAGGGGTGTATAAATATAGTACATTATGTTCCAAAACGTCTGGAAGTTTGTTCATAGAAACTATGCACTTGTAGCACAATGAATCTGCTGCTAATAAATTGGTATTAGAAACAGTTATTAACAGTTCTTGACATATTCCCTTTCTTCTATGTGTTTTAACATTGATAATTCATCTATAACAGAGAGTTGAATTATTCCTCTAGTATGATCGATCCTGTACTTGTTAAAAATATTTTTTCTTAATCATCATTAATTTACGTAGATTTTTTTTCAATTGAGAGAAACATATATAAGCCTTGATTTGAAAACAGATACGATCACAGATTATTAAAAAACACTTATTACCTCTTTCTTCTGCTTCCTTCTGTTTGGTTAGTTTTCCTAGAATAAGCAAGTTTAAATATGCAATACATCCCGTCGAGTATTTTAAACTTTAATTATCTATTTGTAAGGGTTTGACATATCATTTAATCAGCTTAGTTTCGCTTGTTTTGGTTTCGTTTGAAATATACTAATAGTTTGCTCATTGTTAATATTGTATAAATAAGATCGGTTTTAGTTCAGTGTTCCTAAGTATTGTAAAATCGTATTTTTTACTTTACTCATTTAACATATATTTTACTCAGTGGCGATCAATTCATAAATATATGACCTTTCGCATTTAGATTTCTTTATATTTTTGAATATGCAAGCTAAGTATGCAAGCTCTTGATAGATACATTACATTTTTGTTGTTTTGGATAAAAGGCAAGAAAAAGAATTATTAAAACTCACATCAAGGTCACATAATATTTCTCTTGTTTTAGAATTATTAAATGTTAATTAACTTACTTTCAACAAACATTTTCAGGTCTGTAACTGTTGCTGAAAGAAATGTGGAAGGTATTACTAGTACTCTTAGGTTTTTATTCATTCCATGTAACAAGATGAATCACAACAGCAATTTTATACCAAACCATGCAACATTCAAAATTTTACACAACTCATTCAGATAAATGACATAAGTAACTTCTTTTTTTGGAAAATGCCGCCAAAATTATTAGCACCATATAACTGTCGTTCTTTATATTAATACCGAAATATCAGCTCTTTTCGTTTCGGTCTGTATGATGCCACAGACGTTTTGATAACAAATCTGAATAAGACTACAGAAAGGATTTCTGCGATTAGAAATGTTAAAAGATGGATGGATGAACAGATCAATCATAAGTCACGTTTAAGCTGTTATATGAAGTTCTAGTAATATAGATATTTGCATCAAGTTTTAATTTTTAAGACTGATCTTACTACGTAAGTAATGCTATCTCGTTGTAGGGCCTTTATATGTTTCATTTGGCATATTTTGGTTATAAAAAGAACCTTGTATATTCATTGCACAACTGTGGCAATCTTGACAGACACATACAACATTGGAAATTTTGTGCAACCTTCCCATGGTGCAGTTTTTATATTGTAAAGGTAATCACTAACTAAAAGTACTGAAACTTGTAATATTATGTATATGCCAATTTGTGTACATTACTTAACCTGAATTTAATCAATAAAATATGTTAACACTAAAAATCAAAATCTTCCTTATAGAAACCAATTTCAGATCGTTTTGTCCAGATAGACGGGATTTTCTTCAGACCAAACATATGTTACAATAATACAAACAGTTTTACCTATATGTTGTTCTCTTATTTCATTCTTCAGATCTTGGCCCTGAAAGAAATCAAATAAAATTAGATATATATAGATACACTGCAACAAGTGTATTACGATATTTCTCCCCTCGAGACAGTTAATTTTTATTATTTAAAGCACGAGGCTTGCCGAGATCTTTAAAAAAACAAATTTAACCGTCGAGAGTGGAGAATTATCAAAATACACGAGTTATAGTGTCGGAATTTGTTTCTCGAATGCTTTTTATCGTTCTTTTTCAAATGTTTTCATAAACTTGTGTTCTTTATATGCGACGTCATCAGGCATTGTCGCCTTTTTTCATGACGTCACATTAGGAAAATTCAGAAAAACATTTTGACGTCATAATCAAATTTCGACTAATCATTTGCCGAGAACAGATTTTTCACTAGTGAGGAGAAATATTTTTCTCACACCGCTCAGGAAATGTGAAAATGGTACCAAATTAGAGAAAAATAAAACAACAATTTATATTGGAATACTTATCCCAAACTGAATTATTATATTGACGTGAATAGCCAAATAATGTTCACTTAAATTGATAACAGTGTAACTCAATTCATATAGTTATGTATATGTAATTTGTAATAACAGGTCAAGTTATATATAAATATACCTACCAACTCATCAAATTTAGCATTAATCCAAGATTCCATGTTCTGAAAAAGGAAGTGTAGTTTGATAAATAATATGCTACGATTAGGGTTACAAAAATAAATATAGTATCAGACACTCCACTTACATTTGTTTCAGTGAAACAGTATGTATTGAACTAAACATGTTCTTAGTTTGAACACCAGATTCAAATTCATGATCACCAGGCAATGTTAAATTCCTTGTTTTAACATGTTTAAGTCGTAATTCTTTACTTAAAATTTGCAGTTTCCTTAATCTGTTGACAGTTCTCAGTTTGAAGTTTTCATCACCATGTTAGGATTGTGAAGTTGTCGTCAGCAAGATTAAAACCACAATAAAGCGATTGTTTAGTTTGCTTGTTAAATTTCATTGATGCATATGTCTTGGAATATGTTTGTCAGAATAAGAAACAAAAAGGATAGTTGTCAAACTTCTGTCAGCGTCCTTCTCATCACCTTAACCTACACCTCCGGACGAAAGATTTACTGATAGAGTCACGATAAAGTATATTTTACTGTTTCACATACTTTTGACTTATTCTTGAAAACTATCTGATAGTTATTCTACTGAAAAATGAAAAAAAGTGTTTTTAGTACTGAAAAATGACAAAATGATTTAAGGAAGTGAAAAATAAGAAAAAAAAACGTTGATACTGAAAATGAGAGAAATGTTCAATACTAAAACATGACAGACAATTTCAGTATTGATAAATGACTGACATTTTTATTACTTAAAAATAACTGAAACTTCATAATACTGCAACATTTGTGAACATATGCACATAATTATTTGTTCTGAAAAGCTATATGTACTTATCGATAATATGTTTACCAGCACTGTATATTTAGTGGCATTACAAGTACATGTTAACGCAATGTAAATACCTTGTAGTGTATTTATTTTTGAGAACATGTGACAACAACCAAACTAAATATAAAACAATCATTCGTGTTGAAGGGAACCAAGAACATATTTATGTAAAACTGTCCTTGTGGATACATTGGTTGAGTTGTAAAATATTGGCTAACAGGAAGTGGATGCATATCAGATCTACATCAAAGTGATGGAAATCACTCATGGAAAAATTGGAAGAGTAGTTTGAATAATTCCATATCGGTATGGCATGTACAAACAAAAACATTAATAAAGCACTATTTCTGACAATTGCTTTAAAAAAAAGTGCTTTTCCAGTATGAAGATAAAATGAGCGTAATTCAACACTTAATTTTCCCATTGTTTTTTAAACTGCAGTTTTTACCTTAAGAACAAAATGTTCCCTGTATTGAACATGTTTAAAAAAAATGCAATTCAAAAATCCAACTAGTAAATTTTACCAACTATCCTTGTAAGACTTATTAAAGACTATCATATAAGCTTGAAGCTAAGAACTTTAAAGTGTCAATAAAAATAGTCATATTGCATTTTCTAAGTTGAAATAAAGATGATAAGACACTGAAGATTAAAAGTTGTAGAGAGCTCTTTGATCTATTTTTAGGGTATTTTTTAGAACTGGGCATTGGAAATTCAAATTTGCAAGATTGAAAAACTCTAATCATGTTTTCGAGAGAAAAAAAATATTAGAAATTCTGATTCCATACAGTCTTCTGCATAGACAATACTGAGGTACATAAGGTTAATACGTTATATTGGTAACGTTTTTAACAAAAAGGCAATGACTATGTGATTATTGATAAAAAAAACATCAATAAAACATTAATTCAAATAAATCATTATTGAAGAGTTCAACGAAAACAATGGTAGTCATAAGAGTAGTAAAAAGTAACTGACCTGATATTAGTTAGGATTAGTACCAATTGATCTTCCTCTATCGTTTAAAATTATCGACCTTCCTCCTTCCATTTATGACATTCTTCCTGTTCCCTTTCTGACGTCAAGGGAAGGAAGGAGGAATGTATCCTCTCAAGAGGAAAGATAAAGATGTGTGGCACCAAAAGGACGGAGGAAGATCTGCGTCGTGAAGCGGAAGGAGAAGGATGTGTTGTGATAAGAGGAAGGAGAAAGGTAAGTGTTAACAAGAGGAAGAAAGGAAAGGGAAGAAGGCAGGTGTGTTATAAAAGAAAAAGGAAGGATGATTCCTCCTTTCGCATCCTTCCTCTTATAACCGTGTGTAAAAAAAAATCTTAAATTTAAATAATCGACACTCATTACTTATGTTGATAAAGTATTTAAACAAAAAGGTAACGACTAAGTGATCATTTACAGTCAACAACTCATTTTATAAAAAAAGAATACAGTTAGATTATACGTATAAGGATACGAAAATGTTTATATCACAATGAAAACCTCTTTTATTGCAATCATTTATGTTTCCCAAAATAAATAAATGATTCATTCAAATAATTCATTATTAAAGAGTTCAATGAATACAATGGTAGTCACAAGAGTAGTATAAACTTACTGACCTGATATTGTTAAGACTTCGTATCATTTGAACTTCTTCTATCTTTTTATATGATCGATCTTCCTCCTTCCATTTATGACGTTTGACATTCTTCCTCCTTCCTTTTCTGACGTGAAGGAAGGAAGGAAGATTGTCAAATATTAAGAGGAAGGATAAAGGTGTGTGGCACAAAGAGAAAGTCTGAAGGTCTGCGGCGAGAAGCGGAAGGAAATGGATGTGCTGTGATAAATGGAAGGAGGAAGGTATGTGGTTACAAGAGAAAGAAGTTAAAGAGAAGGAAGCAGGTGTGGTTTAAAAGAAAAAGAAAGGATGATTCCTCATTCCGCATTCTTCCTCTTGTAACCGCGTGTAAAAAAAACCTTAAATTTCAGAAATCGACATTCAGGAAGTTGTTGCTTATCAGATCTAAAATGGGCTTTATGTAAAATCATCAATCTTTGCCAGATCCGAATTTGCAAAATTTAAAAAATCTCTAAACGTGTGTTTGAGAGAAAAAAAATAATAGCAGAAATTCTGATTCCATACACTCTACATGTATAACTTTGCTTATTTACATTAGCTTAATTACTTATGTTGATAACGTATTTTAACAAAAAAGCAATGACTATATGATTATTGATAGTCTACAGCTCATTTTATTAAAAAAAGAATACAGACCAATAATACATGTAAGGAAACGAAAATGCATACATCACACTGAATACCTCTGTTATTGCAACTATTTTTGTTTCCCCACATTAATAAAACATTTATTCAAATAAATTATTATCGAAGAGTCCAATGAAAACAATAATAGTCATAAGAGTAGAAAAAAGTTACTGACCTGATATCAATACGGGTTAGTACCGATTGATCTTCCTCATTCCGTCTATGACGTTTGACATTCTTCCTCATTCTTTTTATGACGTTAAGGGAAGGAAGGAGGAATGTATCATATCAAGAGGAAGGATTTACAGTCATGTGGCACCAGGAGGAAGGCGGAAGATTTGCGGTGAGCAGCGGAGGGAAGAAGATGTGTTGTGATAAGAGGAAGGAGGAAGGTGTTTGGTTACAAGAGGAAGAAATAAAAGGGAAGGAGGCAGGTGTGTTTTAAAATAAAAAGGAAGGGTGAACGTATTCCTCTTTCTGCATTCTTCCTCTTGTTACCGGGTGTAAATATGGAAGATGTGTTGTGGTAAGAGAAAGGAGGAAGGTGTGATTTCAATAAAATAGGAAAGAGGAAGTTTTGTTTATGAATTCCTCTCCCCGCATGTTACCGCATGCCTTGGTTCTTCCTCATCCTTCCTTGTGTTACCAAATACCATCCTCCTTTCTCTTGACCTTCGACATCTTCCTTTGTCCTTCCCTTAAATCTAAGAACTGAAATAATTTAATAAATTCCATAATCGGTTATTGTCAAATTTATTCTGAAATCAATTGTAAGCGTTTTATGGGTTGTGCTTTTCACTTATATATTAGGTTGGTTTTACAAAACCCATCAAAGGAGATTGTCATAGGTTGAAGACATAACCCTAACTCTAATCACTACCCTCACCTTAATCTTTTATTGATGTTAATTGCGATCTTAAGCTTTCATGTCAGTAACTGCTAGTAGTCTGATCAATGTCTTCTTTCTGACGTCACACACTCAAATCAATCAATGTGATCGTAGATAGTAGATGTTTTTTGTGTTCTGTTAAAATGTTCCCTTTTAAAATTGTTATACGATGATTACTGATGTACCCATATTTTAACTATTTTATTTATTTAGTCTATTTATTCAACGCATCGATGTAAATATAACGGAATTTGACGAGACTGTCATCAATGTGAGAGGGTTAGCGCTATAGAACCAGGTTAAAACCACCATTTTCTACATTTGAGGATGCCTGTCTGTAGGTTGTACTTTGTAAATACGGCTGTTTTTGAAAACCCGCCTCTTTTGGAGAGAAATTAAATATGCATAGAAAATTAATTTTGTTTACATACTGGTTCCCAGTTATGCCCTCTGTGTTCAATATCGCAGAGACAGAAGTTTAGAATGTTACCAGTAAATAAACACGTGCATATTTTTCACATTGAAATCTGTGGTAACCTTGTATTCGAGGTAGGGGTAGTTAAGAAAATTAGTGTAAGATTAAACCCTGAGAAGTTCAGGGCATATAAACGTTGAAAATATGCCGCACAGCCCTATATTTTGACCTGGTGCAAATGAACTTTTAATTCTATGATAAGATTTTCAAAAGTTCATTGTAAAAGTGGTACAGTTTTAGCCGTAAAAGGAGTTCCTATGGCAAATTGCATTGTCAATATTTACAGAAATGCAACCTAAATAGGGTGAAAAGGGAGAACATTCAGAATTTAACCAAATTTGCTTTGTTTCACATATCTCAAATATGAAGTTTTATAAATATCTAATGAAGATTGTTAGAATCCTGGGCCTTGGATATGATGACTCAGCATAAATTCACAGTTTACAGTATGCATAAGTTACTTTTAATCCTGGATACAAAATTAATTCATATTTGCATATTTGTAAGTTAAATTGTTAAGATGTGCTTATATTTACTCGTCGCATTCATTGAAACTCATAAATCCTTCCTAAATATTATTTATGGAGTATTTGTGTCTTTTCGATAACCAAAAATTAAGCCGCAAAACATAAATCTGCTTTTTTGTCACCTTGGCATTATAAATAAAAGTTAGAAAAAAACAATCTCAAGAAAACTATAGTGTGTTCTATCCTGAATATGTACTAAATATTCTAAATTGCTAGACACAGTAGAATGATTTAGGATATTTGAGGCCCAAGGGGAAAAACATAGAAAATTACCTACCCCCTGGGTCATTATACAAATAATTGTACTTGTAAATGCTATGATTTTATGATTTTAAAGTTCTTGATATAGGAAACAATAACTATGCTTGGAAGTTATGCAAAAATCAGATGTTAGCAGTCATCTCTGCAACATTTTAAGTGAATCTATATCTCAGACTGGTATCTAGATACAGGAAGATGAGGTATGAGTGCCAATGAGACAACTCTCCATCCAAATAACAATTTTAAAAGTAAACCATTATAGGTTAAAGTACGGCCTTCAACACGGAGCCTTGGCTCACACCGAACAACAAGCTATAAAGGGCCCAAAATTTACTAGTGTAAAACCATTCAAACGGGAAAACCAAAGGTCTAATCTATATAAACAAAACGAGAAACGAGAAACACGTATATATTACATAAACAAACGACAACTACTGTACATCAGATTCCTTACTTAGGACAGGTGCAAACATTTGCAGCGGGATTAAACGTTTTAATGGATCCAAACCTTCTCCCTTTTTTTGAAACAATAGCATAACATCACAACATAGAAAAACAATGTTTTTCTCTGGCTGTTTATTACGTCTTTACACTAAATCCATTGTATGTTGGATGTATACTGATTGATTGTTTAGTCTTAGAGACTTGATTTTTTTATTAGTTGTTAATGGCTTTGAACTAGCTGTCTGAAAACTTAGAGAACTCTCAGATCTGTTCATTGTGTCTTTTTGTGTCGGGATATAAAAGTACCCGGCCACGTCCACTTTTTTTTGTCTATCTGATGAGTTAAGCCTTTTTCAACTGATTTTTATAGTTCGTTCTTATGTTGTACTGTTATACCACTGTCCCAGGTTAGGGGGAGGGTTGGGATCCCGCTAACATGTTTAACTCCGCCACATTATTTATGTATGTGCCTGTCCCTAGTCAGAAGCCTGTAATTCAGTGGTTGTCGTTTGTTTATTGTTACATATTTGTTTTTCTTTCATATTTTTATATAAATAAGGCCGTTAGTTTTCTCGCTTGAATTGTTTTACATTGCCTTTTGTAGCTGAATATATGCGTTATGGGCTTTGCTCATTGTTGAAGGCCGTACGGTGACCTATAATTGTTAATGTTTGTGTCATTTAGGTCTTTTGTGGATTGTTGTCTCATTGGCAATCATACCACATCTTCTTTTTTTATATTTCAATATGTTATCAAAACAGTTTTTAACAGGTTCTAGGTATTTTTCATCAAAAAATATGCAAATAGGGTAAGCTGGCAACATTTAAAGTCTTGTTTTTAAATTCTTTAAAAAATTGAAACAGGGGAGGGGGAATAAAATGTTTAGTAAAGAAAAACTTAGAGTATACACAGTGATTTCTTTAAGACTAAAATTCTTATAAATGAGTATCATTGTGAGAAAAACTGATTTTAGAGAGTTTTCTATTTGAATAAATGTCTGCATAGGTTGCACTTTGTAAATACGGCTGTTTCTGAAAACCCGCCTCTTTTGGGGAGAAATTGAATATTCATAGAAAATTAGTTTTGTTAACATACTGGTTCCCAGTTATGCTCTCTGTGTTCCATATCGCAGAGACAGTACTTGAGAAAGTGACCAGTAAATAAACACGTACATATTGTTTACATTGAAATCTGTGGTAACCTTTCATTCGAGGTAGGGGTAGTTAAGAAAATTAGTATATGTTTAAGCTGTGAAAAGTTCAGGGCATATACACGTTGAAAATATGCCGCACAGCCCAATATTTTAACCTTTGAAAAAAATTGTCGTGCAAATTAACTTTTTATTCTAGGATAAAAAAAAAATCAAAGCTTCACAGTAAAAGTGGTACAATTTAGGAGTTCCTATGGGAAATTGCATTGTCAATATGTAAAGAAATGCTACCTGTACCAAGTCAGGAAAATGACAGTTCTAATCCATTCTTTTTTTATTGCGCTTTCTTATTTGATTTTGCCATGTGATTATGGATTTTCCGAATTGATTTTCCTCTAAGTTCAGTATTTTTGTGATTTTACTTTTTACCTATTCTCAAATCAATCTCGAACATCTGTTTTGATAAGTTAATACTCTGCGTATTTCTATTTACGTGTCATGTTTCATTTCAATTGCTAAGGGTTGAATGTTTTACCTTCATCTGGTTGTGAAAGTGGGTAGCTTTAGAATATCTAGAAGGAGATGGAAAGAGGAGTTAAAAAAACAATAAAAAGAGAGCGAAAGATACCTAAGTATCAGTCAAACTCATAAATAGAAAATAAACTGACAACGCCACGGCTTAAATTGAAAGATCAAACTGTCAAACAATAGTCCACAAAAAACAACATAGAAGCCTAATATTGAACTACACGAACCTAACAAAAATGTGGGTGATATCAGATGGTACCGAAAGGTTAGAAGAAAGATGGCACTCGTCGTGTTGCTCATGTCATTACAAACCCGGTAAAAAGTATAATTTGGTAGGTCACAAGGAAGCTTTTAAACCAAGAGTTCCAAATGGTGAAGTTGAAATCATCCCTTCGTAGATTTTACGGACGTCATCACGAGTTGGGTGACTGTTATGGAATAACCGTTTCACAAATGATATCGGATATGTTCTTTACGTCGTAACTACAACCCCCTTCCCTTTCATGTGACCTACCGAATTAGACTATTTACCGGATTTGTAATCACATAAGCAACACGACGGGTGCAGGATCTGCTTACCCTTCCGGGGCACCTGAGATCACCCCTTAGTTTTAAGTGGGGTTCGTGTTGTTTGTTCTTTAGTTTTCTTTGTTGTGTCATATGTACTATTAATTTTTCTGTTTGTCTTTTTCATTTTTAGCCATGGCGTTGTCAGTTGGTTTTAGATTTATGAGATTGACTGTCCCTTTGGTATCTTTCGTCCCTCTTTTTTTGAAGAAAACTATCGCCTCTGATATCTCCAGTTTGAACCAAAGGTCTATTTCCTACCTGCTCATGAGTGGCTCTTTGTTTCTAATGTGGAGGAAGCCAACCATTAGTTTTATCTTTCTTAGCCATGGTACAACACAACCATGTGCTCCATCTATTCATTAAAAATACGATGACGATGAATGTTCTTAATCAGCATAACATACAGAAACTACTCAAGTTATTGTCATAATTAGCACCAATTTTAACAATTGGTTATATCGAATCAATTATACAGCTCTTTGCAGATTGAAGTCAAAGACTCTTTTCATACTTTGAACTTATATAAAAAATATTTTTTAGAAATTTTCACACATGCGCAGTCACAGAAAGGGGCACTTATGTACAGAATTGATGGGCACCTCAATTGGCAAAACCTCGCAAAAGTCAACTTCAATAAATATAATTCAAACTCATAAAAATACCTGTACCCTAACCTAGACCCTAACTCTAACCCTGACCCAAAATCAACCCCCAACGAAAACCCCAAACTCTAACCCAAACCTAAACCTCACCGTAACTTAACCTCAAACCCAATCCCTAACGTCAAACCTAACCAAAACCCAAAAGTCAAACCCAAAACCCAACCCCTCTCATTGATAAATTGCATTCCTACTTTGAACATTTTTTAACCGATTTGAAAGATCTTTGACGTTTTGGAAAGCCCTGACAAGCTGCTATGCGATGAATATTATGCGTGGTCTGTCGTATGAAATTCCTGTTTTTGCTGTCTATTTGGAAAGTAGCAATTTTGTCATTTTCTCAGGCTCGTATCTTTACCATTTCTAGTGCAATCGGAAAAACATCTAAGTAAAAAGTAAAAACACAAAAATACCGAACTCCGAGGAAAATTCAAAAAGGAAAATCAAAAATCAAAAGGCAAAATCATAAGTCCAAACACATCAAACGAATGGATAACAACTGTCATATTCCTGAATTGGTAATTTAGACTTGTTTTTTCTAGTTCTTTTAATATAGCCCCAGATCAAAGACTTACTTTTTGAAACAAAAAAGTTGGCTTGAAAAATGTGCATTTTTTTTAGAAAGATTTCCAAATTTTTCACAAGAATAACGAAATCTTTGTCATGCAACTACCTAGAGCCTGGAACTATGTTTCATTTGAAAGCTGACAAAATGCGCAAAATTTTGGAGTAAATAAGACTTGTATAACTAGTGGGGTTTTTGAGTAACAACATGAAACGTGTTTGAACAAAATCGACGAAAGACGAAATACGCCGACTATTTCACATGGTCCAAAACAAAATTTCATCGTTTCTCACTCTCAGAATTAGGTGTGCGAAATTTCAAATGTAAGGCTCACTTGCAAAGAGGAAATCAAAATATTTAAAAAAAAAAAAAATCTTTCCAATATCAGTGAGGTCGGAAAGTGCGGCCGTACATTTAAGTGATACCAATACGTTTTCATTCTCTAGATTGCTTTTCCATCTTTTAGGAACAGTTTACTTTATAAAAACATCTCTATTCAAATCCATTCTACATCTGTTTGAAGATTGAAGTCAAAGGCACTTTTCATACTCTGTACTTAGAAATATGTTTTGAAATATCTGACGCATGCGCAGTCACAAAAAAGGGCAGACATGCGCAGAAGTGAGAAAGGGCACCTCACTAACCCTCGCCAAAGTACACTACCCTAACCCTAACCCTAACCCTAACCCTAACCCTAACCCTAACCGGTTGAAATTTCCTCGGAGTTCATTAATTTTGTGATTTTACCTTTTTTATAACTTGCTATGTTATTAGACGACGAAAGATATCTTATGCAGTTTTACTAGAAAATCACGGAGGGAAAACACATAGAAAACATTTGCGTTGCTATTCAAATTAGACAAAACAAAATGCATGTTTCATTTCAATTGCTAAGGGTTGAATGTTTTACCTTCATCTGGTTGTGAAAGTGGGTAGCTTTAGAATATCTAGAAGGAGATGGAAAGAGGAGTTAAAAAAACAATAAAAAGAGAGCGAAAGATACCTAAGTATCAGTCAAACTCATAAATAGAAAATAAACTGACAACGCCACGGCTTAAATTGAAAGATCAAACTGACAAACAATAGTCCACAAAAAACAACATAGAAGCCTAATATTGAACTACACGAACCTAACAAAAATGTGGGTGATATCAGAGGGTACCGAAAGGTTAGAAGAAAGATGGCACTCGTCGTGTTGCTCATGTCATTACAAACCCGGTAAAAAGTATAATTTGGTAGGTCACAAGGAAGCTATTAAACCAAGAGTTCCAAATGGTGAAGTTGAAATCATCCCTTCGTAGATTTTACGGACGTCATCACGAGTTGGGTGACTGTTATGGAATAACCGTTTCACAAATGATATCGGATATGTTCTTTACGTCGTAACTACAACCCCCGTCCCTTTCATGTGACCTACCGAATTAGACTATTTACCGGATTTGTAATCACATAAGTAACACGACGGGTGCAGGATCTGCTTACCCTTCCGGAGCACCTGAGATCACCCCTTAGTTTTAAGTGGGGTTCGTGTTGTTTGTTCTTTAGTTTTCTTTGTTGTGTCATATGTACTATTAATTTTTCTGTTTGTCTTTTTCATTTTTAGCCATGGCGTTGTCAGTTGGTTTTAGATTTATGAGATTGACTGTCCCTTTGGTATCTTTCGTCCCTATTTTAGTGAATAGGGAAGGGAATTGAAGTAACGACATAAAACATACTCGATATTATCTGTGAAACGGTTTTTCCAACGTTGAACCAATCGCTTTGTTAAAAGAATAAACTGACACCACATTACTGAGAAGGATACATGTTAAGTTTGTTGACTATCATGTTAATAAATATGTGGCATGATTTAGCATAGCAGCGGTAGTAAATATCTTTACCGCAATAAATTATAAAACTGCAGTCAAAAGTAGAAAGAAAAGAAACTCTTTTTCTGCATTTCAGCGATAAAAAGAACAATTTTACCTATTGAGGTAGAATTCTGAAGTTAGGCGTCGGGATAAAGTATCAAAAACCCTTTCATGACCCTTCCAAATTGTGATTTTGAGAAGTTCGTGACAAAAACTAATTACGAAAATCAAATCGGTTACTGATTAGCCTTACTCGTTCCATGAACAGTAAGGCCTTTAAAACAACAAGGATTGAGTTTTAGGTTTGGTTTAATCATAATGTTAGGTTTGGGTTTTGTCAATAGATGAGTTTGGGGGATATACATAAATGACAGAATATAATATGACTGTGGTATGAATTGTGTGTAATTATATAGGGTAAGGGTTAATGTTATGGTAAGGCAGAACTTTTTTCCCAAAAATATGTTAAGTACAGTGTGCTTGTGATTTAAGTTTTCCAACAAGTGTTTAACTGATTCGAATTAAAATACCGTATACCAGTTTACTACTAGTATTCAAAAGGTAAAAAAAGCGGTCTGACAACGGGACGGTATTAGTATCAGTTACAGGACTCCAAGTACTTGGATTTAATATACGTACATAAGCAAGCAATGAATGTGTTTGTTTAATTTGATTTATGCTTTTTTGTTAATTTTTGTCAAATATTTAATTGTTTTTGTCCTTATTGCGATTGTGACACGGCGATGACTGTTTTATCCCTATTTTGACGGTTTTACCTATTATGTCTGACTTATTTCCGCATCTTTATAAATACAATGCGACTGTAGTACAAGTGAACGGTTTAGCGCTTCATAACAGGTGCAATCCACTATTTTGAAAATGCCTGTACCGGGTCAGGAATATGACAGTTATTGTCCATTGTTTTGATGTGTTTTATCATTTGGTTTTGTCATTTGTTTAGGGACTTTCCGTTTTAAGTTTATCTCGGAGTTCAATAGTTTTGTTATTTTACGTTTTACTAACTTAATAAGTCTTCAGTTTTTAAGTTGTTTCTTGTGTACTATTTGTGTGTATGTTGTTCTTTGTTTATTTTAAGCCATTGTGTAGTCAGTTTATTTTCGATTTATGAGTTTGACTGTTCCTCCAGTATCTTTTACCCTTCTTTTCAACAGCTGGTAATTGATATGTCATGAGGAGCAGTGCTCTTTTGAAATTTTGTTCATTCTGTATTAATATTATGAACCGGACATTTTTTTATTATATTTGTCTTGATGTTTAGATCAACATCAGGTCAAAACTGTAAGCTGTATTTAATGAAACCTTAAAGTGAAGGTATCTTACTGTCTTTCTTTGTAGATCTTTTACATAGGCAAAGGAGGAAGCTTTGCCCTAAAAATGGATGGACGATTATTTCACGTCCAAAAATGAAGAAAGAAGAGAGTGAACCATCATGCATCGAAGAAAAAATGTCTACAGTATAAAAAGGACAAAGATATCGAAAAGCGACTGTGCAAAACCTTAAAAGCATGTATGTTTCGTTCGTCAATGTATTGTATTATGTAGTAATTTACCTTTTGTAGATAAGTTGCAATATATTTTGATTTGTCTGACTCGGAACTAATTTAAAACTAAAACGCTAGAATATTCATATATAGTTGGTTTATTCAAACAAAAATATCGACATTTGTTTTATCATTATATGTTTTAAGGTTAAACAAACTGCCTTTTTTTTAATGTACAGCACAAACAATGCGATATCGCAAAAAACATCAAACTTATACAGAAAACTTTAACAAAACTGTTTTATTTACACTATGGTACAACCGGAGAGTAAATTCTTCGCTCAACTCTTGGGACTGATAACAATTTTCCTCTCTTTCTTTTCCTCTGCCCTTTAAAAATAATATGAAATGTTACAAACGCAGAACACTATAAAACATTGCATATAATTTTTCAATAATGTGGTCAAATGATAGAAATGTTAAAAACAGTTACAAATGAGGCAAAACTTAATTGTTACACATACTATTCTATATTTCAGTATAAAACATACATTTCCAAGTGTTTGAAATTTATCTTTTATTTGTTTTACGCAAAATTATTACACGTGTAATACACAATAAATAATACGTTTCATTTATCAATAATGTATTTAATAACATTAAATTTAAAAAACTTAAAAAATGTACGCAATTGTTTACCATAATACAGACAATCCTATATTTTAGCATAAACATACCTTTTCAAGTTTTTGACTTTATCTTTCAGCTGCTGTATTGAAAATTCGTCCTCAATCCATATACACAAGCGCTCACCAGCCATTTTTAAGTTCTGCATTACAAGATCGGCTGTCGACCAAGTTGTATTACAATCATAATTGTACTTTATTATGTATGTTGATTGTTCATCTGTGAAATGTCCTGAAATTTAGGTGAACTGGGAATTAATATTATAAATGATAGAAACTTTACGCAAATGAAATTGATAAAGATAGAAATCACAACCAAGACATAAAGTACCTACGCCTTATTGTTAGCCTGGTTTATATATTCGTATTGGCATTTGATCATGTCATGCTGATAATAAAATGTTTCTATGCTTTCAAAATTAATCTGTTTGAGTACGTACTGATTCACTAACAATAATTTGCAATTAGTAAGTATAATTTTTTGGTCAATGAGTAGATGAAGTAGTGTCAACGTCTGTGTACTGTTGAAGTTTATGCGATGGCGCGTGTAAATAACACATCTCAAATAATACACAGTTTAGTGGTGCGCCTGACAGATAAGGTTACTGCTAATAAAGAATGGTATTGGTATCGGATTCGACCTGGAACATGTGAAGTTCAAATGATAACTATGTAGACAACATTAGGGCATTATATTTCATTATTTCTATTGTCATTTATTGATAATAAATAAAGTTAATTTCTTTGAATTGTCTTTAATAATTCATACCCGGTATTAAATTGAAGCTCGTTCTTTTATTGGTATAGATGGCTATTGGCATATGCTTTTGTATTGTATAACAAACATACCTTTATGTTTCATCTTTGACTGCAATGAACTTGGTTGAGATGGTGTTCCGCTTGGGGTAAACAATTTCCCTTTTTCGCTCATAGTGCCTGACAAAAAATATGCTGGTTTATTTACTGATTGTTTCTTACCTTATATTACTTACGTAAAAATCTGCTAACGATTATAATCCTTGTACGATCTTCCGTTCATAGTTCATTGTATTTACAAACGCATTTGTTTCATTATAAAGTTTGGTCTATTAGAAAAAAAATTTTAAGGAACAATACATAACATCTTATTATATCAATACCAACAATCCTTTATATGTTTTTCTTTTTTTTTTTGTCTTGAGATGGTTCTGTTTGGCAATAACAAGGCATTGTTGTACACTACACTTGATTTTGAATGTCTTAAATATATTTGACATAAATGCAAGTGTCATTTTCTTTAATGAAATGCTGTGTAATTATAAAGCCATCATTACCTTTATTTCCCATTAAGTGCCAGTCTGCCTAAGAATCAGGCAGTGTTGAAAACATGACCAAAAAAAAACCACCCAATTTGACATCAATTTCAGTTCATAATATGTAGTTAAGCACAAAAATAACATCCATTTCCATTTTCTGTTCTGGTAATAGAAGATACAATTTGGTAGATATGCACTAGAAATTTATAAAAAAAGGGAAGATTACTCTGTAATTTGCTATCATTCTTACCATTTTTTTAACCGAGTTATTTGATATAACCAGAAACACACAAACGAAAGAATAATGTTTTTTAACTCATGATAATGGTTAGTATTAAATAGCATGAATAGCTCAATTGTTTTTTTCTGATCATGTTTGGATTTTTACCTAAATTGCCTAATTCTTACATAGACTAGCACTTAATATACTTATAAAGTCGATACTAATAGTGATGATAAGTCGTAAACGGTGAATTTACAAGATAATAAACCTTCCTTTACAAATTCTTTCTTTTGTGTTTGACAGAGGTAATGTTTGTTCAGCGGAATCACAAACCACAAGATTTTTCGATATATTTTTGTTTAAACATCATAAGATAAATTAGTAATTTAGATAATGTGACTAATCTAATCTAGTATGTTAACATACCAGTTGCTCTGGGTGTGTCGGACTGTGACTGTTCCTTTTTCTGAAATTTCTGTAATTTGTGTGACTCTGTGAATACAAAATTTGCAGTTGATTATCGGGAATTATGATTAACAAATGCAATGACTAATTAAAAACCAATTGTTCAGAGAACAATTGAAAGTCTTTCCACACCAAAGAAATTTTGATAAGAAGATATTTTTTCATACTGATGCGATAAATGATGGTTTAATTATCTTTTTGAGTGATATAAGGGAGATAATATGCTACTTCCGGTAAAATGAATGTCACATCCGGTCTCAAATGATTACTTCTTTCACACTGATTTCAAAAATATATAATTTCTATATACTTTTGTATGTAGAATGGGAGATAATTGGCCACTTCCGGTTTGTTGGAAGTCATTTTTAGTCTTCAGTAATCTGTTTTATGTATCTATATGACAAAATATATGGATTCTGGGTACTTTTAGGTGAAAAAATTGCAAAAAAAGCTACTTCCGGTTTTCTAAAGGTCACTTCCGGTAGCCATTTTTCAAGGTCATTTGTCACTTACCCTTTTGTATGAGGTCAAATGTCTTTATAATGAACTTAATTGAAATTATAATCAAATAACCTCATATCAAGACATTTCAGGGGCACCAACTCCTATAAGATGCCATTTAATTGTATAAGACTAAATGTAGCATATCTTCATTACAATAAAGCTGACATTTAGCACTTGTTCTTTTATATGTATCTCTCAATGTGTCGGAGAAAAGGCAAAAACAAGCAAAAGTCACAATTGAGAACTTGACCTTGACCTTTGACCTTGACCTCATTTTCTAAGTTAGGACCTAGGGGACTCAAATAAAAACATTCCAGGGTTATACGGTTAATAGTTTATGAGTTAAATAAACATAACGACAAATTTATTTTATAAAGGTAGATAACTCCTATAAAATTTCATCGAATCGCTTCGATCGAAACACGCCAAAAATTCCTGAGGATGTAACGAACAATGTGAAAAAGAAATTTTGTCGATATCTTTTTTTGTTACGGAGGAGATGCACACAGAGGATAAACAGTGAAAAGGAAGATAACTCTTACATAGAAAATGGTTCGCCTTAGCAGAGTGAAATTTAAAAGCGCATAAACTATACGATACCATATGAGAAATATCTAAGCGACATATTGCGAAACAAACATTTTGCGCAAGAACAAAATTTGGCGGAAGAAAAAAAAAGAAAAAAATAATAATAATAATAATAATCAGAACAAAAACAATAAGTCTTTCCACAGAAAAGTGGAAAGACTTAATTATCAGTTTTATCAACTTTATTGGAGTACTAGTGAAAAGTAACATCACAAAATACTGAACACAAAGCAAAATTCAAAACCGAAAATCCCAAATCAAGTTGCAAAACCAAAAGCTCTAACACATCGAATGAATGGATTTAAGATGTCTAAAATCAATTAATAATGTTATGCAGTACAATTTGTGCAGACGATTGCACTTAATCATGTAATTATGCACGTTTTTGGTTTTACATTCTGACCAAAGAAATGTAAGTGTATTGTTTCAAACAATTATTAGCTTTTTCTATTATACGTACTTTTTAGTTCATCAAACACCTGCGTCAAGCTTTTTCCTGAAAAACACAAAAAGAAAATGTTTCTTTTTCAATGTTGCTATTTTCCCATTTCATGCAATTCAAAACAAAATTCGTGCACGTAAATAGTAAATTAAAATATATATTCTTACTTTTTGGCTTGCCTTTGGCAGGAAGTATTGGCTTTGGTGGACTGTTGTCTCTTGAATAAATGGTATGCTTTAAAGGAGGTGTCAGGTACATTGGCTCCGTAAATAACATTTCCATCTCTGTTGAAGGTAAAGTGGATTAGGTAATAAAATATTAAAATTGAAGATACATGTTAAAAGTATGTAAGGAAATAAATTTGATATACACACCTTTCTTCCAAAACTACTCTTCAAAAAATATTGTCTATAAACAAGAGAATGTTGACCAACTCATGAATTTGATTCAGTCGTGTCTGTAACAACGTATTTGATTTTAACAAAAGAAATCTAAGAACTGAAATAATTTAATAAATTCCATAATCGGTTATCGTCAAATTTATTCTGAAATCAATTGTAAGCGTTTTATGGGTTGTGCTTTCCACTTATATATTAGGTTGGTTTTACAAAACCCATCAAAGGAGATTGTCATAGGTTGAAGACATAACCCTAACTCTAATCACTACTCTCACCTTAATCTTTTATTGATGTTAATTGCGATCTTAAGCTTTCATGTCAGTAACTGCTAGTAGTCTGATCAATGTCTTCTTTCTGACGTCACACACTCAAATCAATCAATGTGATCGTAGATAGTAGATGTTTTTTGTGTTCTGTTAAAATGTTCCCTTTTAAAATTGTTATACGATGATTACTGATGTACCCATATTCTAACTATTTTATTTATTTAGTCTATTTATTCAACGCATCGATGTAAATATAACGGAATTTGATGAGACTGTCATCAATGTGAGAGGGTTAGCGCTATAGGACCAGGTTAAAACCACCATTTTCTACATTTGAGGATGCCTGTCTGTAGGTTGTACTTTGTAAATACGGCTGTTTTTGAAAACCCGCCTCTTTTGGAGAGAAATTAAATATGCATAGAAAATTAATTTTGTTTACATACTGGTTCCCAGTTATGCCCTCTGTGTTCAATATCGCAGAGACAGAAGTTTAGAATGTTACCAGTAAATAAACACGTGCATATTTTTCACATTGAAATCTGTGGTAACCTTGTATTCGAGGTAGGGGTAGTTAAGAAAATAAGTGTAAGATTAAACTCTGAGAAGTTCAGGGCATATAAACGTTGAAAATATGCCGCACAGCCCTATATTTTGACCTGGTGCAAATGAACTTTTAATTCTATGATAAGATTTTCAAAAGTTCATTGTAAAAGTGGTACAGTTTTAGCCGTAAAAGTAGTTCCTATGGCAAATTGCATTGTCAATATTTACAGAAATGCAACCTAAATAGGGTGAAAAGGGAGAACATTCAGAATTTAACCAAATTTGCTTTGTTTCACATATCTCAAATATGAAGTTTTATAAATATCTAATGAAGATTGTTAGAATCCTGGGCCTTGGATATGATGACTCAGCATAAATTCACAGTTTACAGTATGCATAGTTTACTTTTAATCCTGGATACAAAATTAATTCATATTTGCATATTTGTAAGTTAAATTGTTAAGATGTGCTTATATTTACTCGTCGCATTCATTGAAACTCATAAATCCTTCCTAAATATTATTTATGGAGTATTTGTGTCCTTTCGATAACCAAAAATTAAGCCGCAAAACATAAATCTGCTTTTTTGTCACCATGGCATTATAAATAAAAGTTAGAAAAAAAATATCTCAAGAAAAATTACAATAGTGTGTTCTATCCTGAATATGTACTAAATATTCTAAATTGCTAGAAACAGTAGAATGATTTAGGATATTTGAGGCCCAAGGGGAAAAACTTAGAAAATTACCTACCCCCTGGGTCATTATACAAATAATTGTACTTGTAAATGCTATGATTTTATGATTTTAAAGTTCTTGATATAGGAAACAATAACTATGCTTGGAAGTTATGCAAAAATCAGATGTTAGCAGTCATCTCTGCATCATTTTAAGTGAATCTATATCTCAGACTGGTATCTAGATACAGGAAGATGTGGTATGAGTGCCAATGAGACAACTCTCCATCCAAATAACAATTTTAAAAGTAAACCATTATAGGTTAAAGTACGGCCTTCAACACGGAGCCTTGGCTCACACCGAACAACAAGCTATAAAGGGCCCCAAATTTACTAGTGTAAAACCATTCAAACGGGAAAACCAAAGGTCTAATCTATATAAACAAAACGAGAAACGAGAAACACGTATATATTACATAAACAAACGACAACTACTGTACATCAGATTCCTTACTTAGGACAGGTGCAAACATTTGCAGCGGGATTAAACGTTTTAATGGATCCAAACCTTCTCCCTTTTTTTGAAACAATAGCATAACATCACAACATAGAAAAACAATGTTTTTCTCTGGCTGTTTATTACGTCTGTACACTAAATCCATTGTATGTTGGATGTATACTGATTGATTGTTTAGTCTTAGAGACTTGATTTTTTTATTAGTTGTTAATGGCTTTGAACTAGCTGTCTGAAAACTTAGAGTACTCTCAGATCTGTTCATTGTGTCTTTTTGTGTCGGGATATAAAAGTACCCGGCCACGTCCACTTTTTTTTGTCTATCTGATGAGTTAAGCCTTTTTCAACTGATTTTTATAGTTCGTTCTTATGTTGTACTGTTATACCACTGTCCCAGGTTAGGGGGAGGGTTGGGATCCCGCTAACATGTTTAACTCCGCCACATTATTTATGTATGTGCCTGTCCCTAGTCAGAAGCCTGTAATTCAGTGGTTGTCGTTTGTTTATTGTTACATATTTGTTTTTCTTTCATATTTTTATATAAATAAGGCCGTTAGTTTTCTCGCTTGAATTGTTTTACATTGCCTTTTGTAGCTGAATATATGCGTTATGGGCTTTGCTCATTGTTGAAGGCCGTACGGTGACCTATAATTGTTAATGTTTGTGTCATTTAGGTCTTTTGTGGATTGTTGTCTCATTGGCAATCATACCACATCTTCTTTTTTTATATTTCAATATGTTATCAAAACGGTTTTTAACAGGTTCTAGGTATTTTTTATCAAAAAATATGCAAATAGGGTAAGCTGGCAACATTTAAAGTCTTGTTTTTAAATTCTTTAAAAAATTGAAACAGGGGAGGGGGAATAAAATGTTTAGTAAAGAAAAACTTAGAGTATACACAGTGATTTCTTTAAGACTAAAATTCTTATAAATGAGTATCATTGTGAGAAAAACTGATTTAAGAGAGTTTTCTATTTGAATAAATGTCTGCATAGGTTGCACTTTGTAAATACGGCTGTTTCTGAAAACCCGCCTCTTTTGGGGAGAAATTGAATATTCATAGAAAATTAGTTTTGTTAACATACTGGTTCCCAGATATGCTCTCTGTGTTCCATATCGCAGAGACAGTACTTGAGAAAGTGACCAGTAAATAAACACGTACATATTGTTTACATTGAAATCAGTGGTAACCTTTCATTCGAGGTAGGGGTAGTTAAGAAAATTAGTATATGTTTAAGCTGTGAAAAGTTCAGGGCATATACACGTTGAAAATATGCCGCACAGCCCAATATTTTAACCTTTGAAAAAAATTGTCGTGCAAATTAAATTTTTATTCTAGGATAAAAAAAAATCAAAGCTTCACAGTAAAAGTGGTACAATTTAGGAGTTCCTATGGGAAATTGCATTGTCAATATGTAAAGAAATGCTACCTGTACCAAGTCAGGAAAATGACAGTTCTAATCCATTCTTTTTTTATTGCGCTTTCTTATTTGATTTTGCCATGTGATTATGGATTTTCCGAATTGATTTTCCTCTAAGTTCAGTATTTTTGTGATTTAACTTTTTACCTATTCTCAAATCAATCTCGAACATCTGTTTTGATAAGTTAATACTCTGCGTATTTCTATTTACATGTGTAGTCCTTTTTGCCTTGGCTAAATGTTCAGCGAGAGTTGTTATCTAACAATTCACGTTTACTAAGCCGCATATTTACGCCAGGTGGTGAGCCTCAAATTTTTGCTAGTCTTGAATGTGTTTATTTTTTAATTTGTTCAACAATATGTCTCAGACTTAGATGTGGAGCCCATTTTTTTTCAACAAGATTATATTTGACGTTTTTGTTTAATGGCCAGTTCAAGCTCATTCCAGTGCTGTATTTTCTCTCTTTGAGGGGAAGTCTAATAGATATCCTTGGGCTGTTTTTTTGCTTTTTGATTTGGTTGTTGACTTTTTGACGAATATGCCGTTTCCATTTTCAATTTGATGGAAATAACGATAGAGTTTAGCAAAGGAAGGTAGATCAATATAATATTATAAGTTATACCTGTTCCATCTGTCAGATTTTGTTCCTTTTCTATTTCTACGTCATCGATCTCAATCGTATCATTCTTAGCTTCCTCTTCATGAATATCACTATGATCACTGCTGTCTTGTTCAGAATCATTCTTAACACTTTGGTCGTCTTCAGTGTTTCCTTGGTAATGCATGTACTGACTATCTTCCTCCTCATCTGATGTCGTATAAGCCCTCTGTGTGTTTGTTTGCCCGCTGCTCTCAGATCTAACATTTGCTGTTCAAAAAGATCTACAATATTATCAAACACGAAAACAGCTTCGATATCGACAACATAAGCAATAAACAATTTGTAATAGTAATTTCTATAAAAGCATTGAAATTTTGAGCAATAGCCTGTTGTATTGTATATTCTATAATTTTATATCTACATTTTTATCAAAGGTCTAATTCCTTGAGAAACGTTAAGAACTGAATTAATCGATACAAAAAGATATTTACCGTTTATAAGATCTGTAATCATTGCTCTCAATTCCATGTTCCCTTTCGTTATTTCTGCTTTCAATTCCTCCACCTTAAAGCTGTTAAACAATACTTTCAATTCCATGTTTTCTTTTCGTATTTCCGCTTTCAATTTATCTGTCTGAAAGTAATAAACTATATGTATTCTATTATTTCATCTAATTTTGAATTGAATAATATGGATCTGATACAAGCAGTAATGTGCATTTTATAATTGAAATAAAACTGGGAATAAACTTCCATGCCTATATTAAAAGATTCAGAGTTTTTAAGAAAAACCTGCAGAAGGACTGACAGACCCAAGTGTAAAGCAATACAAATTACAATTTAGTACAGAAAGTCACCGAAGTGTGCACATTTCCTGGATTGAATTTCTGTTCATTTAAAGGTCGGATATTTATATTCAACACGCGAAAATCGATAATTTTGTTACATTCTCAGTGTATCTTTTTTTTTCTCAATTCAGTCTATCCGCCTGTAAATGGTCCAGTTGTTTCATTTTGTGTCATTTTATCTTATATTCTATATTGTGATTGAGTTATAGTTTTGCCCTTGTGTCCGCAATATATAATGAGCACAAATTGAAACATTACATTTAATAACTTATTGCGTCCGACGCGCTTTTCTGGATTTACCTTCACCATGAACGCTCAAAGCCAAAGATTAGAAATCCAAGGATAGATAAATCGTTGAAGAGCTATATGTCAAAAATACCTAAAATAAATATCCAAATTTAACTAAAGCCAACTTGTTAGTTCATATTATTTGAGACTACCTAACAATGCGTAATATGTTTATTGAGTTATTTCCTTGTTTTACTTACCATTTTATTCATCTGTAATTTTATCCAATTATCCATTTCTGAAATCAAACAAGAAATATAAATGTAATAAATAATGTCATAGATACGGTAAGTTGATAATGAAATATTTTTTACATGTCATTATTTAAATACAACTGTAAAATTTGAAGCCGTGCTGATTATTGATATAAAAAAACAGATGAATATAGTTCCATTAAACTAATAGCAGACAAACAGAAAGATATGATATGAGCAGATAATTTAATTTTGCATTTTATAAAATACATGTGTTGTTAAACTGTCCAATGAATAAATGATTTTTGTAGATTTAACTATATTTTTTTGAAAGTATACGTTTCATTGTGTTTTGTGTTTCCCAAAGGAAAAACAGTAATCAATGAAACATTAATTATTCAAAAGTATTCAATAAAAATCCTGCCATGTTTGTATACAACTGGGTTTTGATTGGTTAATAGCCAGTGTATGTTTCACTAATTTACTGTTATCAAACAATTATCGTTAATTGTGTAACGCCACCGGGATTTATGCAAAAAAGATATATCTTTTTACCCTCTCTACCGAGGTATTTGTCAAAAAATCTCTTTTTTATATAGATCAAGACCGTTGTTTTTCTCGTTTGAATGGTTTTACACTAGTAATTTTAGGACCCTTTATAGCCTGTTGTTCGGTTTAAGCCAAGGCTCCGTGTTGAAGGCCGTACATTGACATATAATGGTTTCCGTTTAAAATTGTTATTTGGATGGAGAGTTGTATCTTTGGCACTCATACCTCATCTTCCTATATAAATCTATCTATCCGACTGGACGCTTGTAATGTCATGATAATCAATGCGTTTTTGAACGTTAATATTTGGTGTAATTAAACAGATATAGCATGTTATTGGGGGGATTTACAAAAAATACCCCTCCTTAACATGATATATATATCTGTTCAATACATTCTAACAAACATAATAGGGTACAACATGTATAAATACCACTGAACACATGTTTGAATCATTTTGAGTGTGTTTCCCAAAATAGTTAAAATGATAATTCAAATAATTCATCATTTAGGTATTAAAAAAAAACAATCATAATCATACCAGAAGTGGAAAATGAAAGACCATGTTTTTACCACCATTTTTAAGTTCAAAGTACTCGACAAAAAGACACATATCATACAGTTTATACAACTCATCATTTAAAACTCATAGTTTAAGTGTTTTATTCTACAAACTGAGGTATAAAATGGACAAAAATATCAGGCCAGTACAAAAATATTATAGATGCCGTTGTATAATATTCTAACAGAATTAAAACAGATATTCTATAATGAAAATATGTTTATAAATTGATAACCAACAATTCTTTACTTTTATGTGCAGCAAAGCAATCTGATGTTATTATAAAATGGTCGGAAATAGCAGTCCAGTACAAAGTTATTAAAGAAACAAAAAGAAATAGTGTCACTTTTTATCATTATCGACATAAATAATGCTAACCATTAGACTTATACACGTCTTGATTTTCGTAAAACTATTCACCATTGCCCACAAAAAGAACATACTAGTAATTTAAATATTGTGCAGTTTTGTCAATTTTTTACATTTTTTTTGTAGAATATATGAATGAATGTCGATGAAAAATCTCATACAATATCATAGTACAGTTACTTTAAGTTTACATGGGAAAAAATGAGTATGTAAAATTTTACCACTTTTTTTAATTTAAAATCGTTATGGAACTGCTGTCAATTTTTTTTTGCAGTACCTTGGTGTTCAAAATAAAAACAACATAAATTCAGATTTTTCATTTCTTACCTGTTCAATAAAATAATAAAATGATCCGAGAAGTAATTTTGAACTAACCTGATTGTGTATAAGACTTCGTGTCGATTGCTTAATCCTCTTCGTGCAATAGTTTTAAACGTTAAACCTTCTTTCTTCCGTTTGTGACGTTTTACCTTCTCCCTTCCTGATGTTTTGATGGTATAAGGAAGATGTCGAGGAAGGAGGATGGTGTTTGGTAACTAGGAGAAGGACAAATGAGGAAGGAAGAAAGCATGACATAACATATGCTAAGAAGAATGAGGAAGGTGTGTGGTCGCAAGGTGAGGAAGGAAGACTTACCGTTATAAGATAAAGGTCAGCGATAACAATAGGAAGGAAGAATGGGGATGCTTAGTGGTCGCAAGGGGAAGGAAATTAATAAGTTCCGTAATAAGAGGAAGGTCAGCGATTACAATAGAAAGGAAGAGTGAGGAAAGCGTGTGGTCGCAAAGGGAAGGAGAAAGACGTACCGTAATAATGAGAAGTTAAACGGTTACAATGGGACGGGATAATGAGGAAGGTATGTGATCGGAAGGGCAAGGAAAAAGACGTACCCTCACAAGAGGAAGGTCATCGGTTACAATAGGAAGGAAGCATGAGAAAGGTATGTGGTCGCAAGGGCAAGGAAATCGACATACTGTAATAAGAGGGAGGTCAGCGATTACAATAGGACGGGAGAATGAGGAAGGTGTGTGGTCGCAAAGGGAAGGAAAAAGACGTACCGTAATATGGAAAAGGTCAGTGGTTACAATAGGAAGGAAGAATGAGGAAGGTGTGTGGTCGAAGGAGGCCGAATGAAGGCAATTATTGTCATGTATAGAATTGAGGGCTACGGTTTTCTTAATATCTAATGCTTATGAATATGTGTTGTAAAAATGCATTTAGTTAATTACTTGTCCTACATAGGAAAATAAAGGAGATGCCTTTTTTCACTCTTTGTCGTGGTATTTGCCCCCAAAAATACTCTTTTTTCATAGAGATTATATCGTTGGTTTTCCCGTTTGAATAGTTTTACACTAATTTTTAAGGGCCCTTAATAGCTTGTTGTTCGGTGTGAGGCAACACTTCTTGTTATAGGCTGTGCATTGACCTATAATGGTTTAAATTATAAATTGTTATTTGGATTGAAAGTTGTCTCATTGGAACTCATGCCACATCTTCCTATATATATATCTATTTATACGACTGGACGCTTGTAACGTCATGATCATCAATGCGTTTTTGAACGTTAATATTCGGTGTAATTAAACAGATATAACATGTTATAAAGGGGAATTTACAAAAAAAACTCCTTAACATGACATATATGTTCAATACATTCTAACATACATAATAAGATACAACATGTATAAATAACACTGAACACGTTTTTAGGCATTTTGTGTGTTTCCCAAAATATTTAAATAATAATTCGAATAATTCATCCTTTATGTATTAGTAAACCCCAATGATAATCATACAAGTAGTGTAAAATGAAAGACCTTTTTTTTACCACCATTTACTTAGTTCAAAGTACTCGAAAAACAAATACCATACAGCTTATACAACTCATCATTTGAAACTGATAGTTAACGTGTTTTTATTCTACAAACTGAGGTATAAAATGGACAAAAATATCCGGCCAGTACAAACATATTATAAATGCCGTTGTATAATATTCTAACAGATTTAAAAAAGATATTCAATAATGAAAATCTGTTTTGAAAATGATAACGTAACATTCTTCATTTTTATGTGTAGCAAAGCAATCTTATGTAAAAAATGGTCGGAAATATCAGTCCAGTACATAGATATTAAAGAAAAAAAAAGAAATTTTGTCACTTTTTATCATTATTGATATAAATAATGCTAACCATTAGACTTATACACGTCTTGATTTTTGTAAAACTATTCACCATTGGCCACAAAAAGACCATTATTTCAATATTGTGCAGTTTTGTCAATTTTTTCATTTTTTTTGTAGAATATATGAATGAATGTCGATGAAAAATCTCATACAATATCATAGTACAGTTGCTTTTAGTTTAGATAGGAAATACATAGGAAAAAATGAGTATGTAAAATTTTAGTATTTTCTTATTTAAAATCGTTATGGAACCGCTGTCAATTTATTTTTACCTGAACCTTGGTATTTCCAAAAATAACATGTATTTAGATTTTTTTCTTTCTTACCTGTTCAATAAAATGATAAAATGATACGAGAAGTAATTTTGAACTAACCTGATCGTGTGTAAGACTTCGTGCCGACTGTTTAATCCTCTTGGTGCACTAGTTTTAAACGCTAGACCTTCCTTCGTCCGTTTGTGACGTTTTACATTCTCCCTTCCTGATTTTCTGATGGTATAAGGAAGATGTTGAGGAAGGAGGATGGTGTTTAGTAACTAGTAGAAGGACGAATGAGGAAGGAAGAAAACATGACATTAAATTTTAAAAGAAGAATGAGGAAGATTTGTGGTCGCAAGGGCAAGGAAAAGACGTACTGTAATAAAAGGAATGTCAGCGATTACAATAGGATGGAAGAATGAGGAAGGTGTGTGGTTGCAAAGGGAAGGAGAAAGACGTACTGTAATAAGAGCAATGTCAGCAATTGCAATAGGAAGGAATAATGAGGAAGGTGTGTGTGGTCGCAAAGGAAAGGAGAAAGACGTACTGTAATAAGAGGAATGTCAGCGATTACAATAAGAAGGAAGAATGGGGAAGGTGTGTGGTTGCAAAGCGAAGGAGAAAGACGTACTGTAATAAGAGGAATGTCAGCAATTGCAATAGGAAGGAGGAATAAGGAAGGTGTGTGGTGGCGAAGGGAAGGAGAAAAACGTACCGTAATAAGAGGAATTTCAGCAGTTACAATAGGAAGGAAAAATGAAAAATATGTGGGGTCGCAAAGGGCAAGGAAAAAGACGTACCGTAATAAGAGGAAGGTCAACGGTTATAATAGGACGGAAGAATAAGGAAGGTGAATTGTCACATAGGGAAGGAAAAAGACGTACGGTAATAAGAAGAAGTTCAGGGATTACCATAGGAAGGACGAATGAGGAAGGTGTGTGGTCGCAAGGGCAAGGAAAAAGACGTACTGTAATAAGAGGAAGGTCACCGATTACAATATGAAGGTAGAATGAGGAAGTAGTGTTGTCGCAAAGGGAAGAAGAAAGATGTACGGTAATAAGAGGAAGGTCAGCGAGAAAATGCGAAGGAAGAATGAGGAAGGTGTGTGGTCGCATAGGGAAGGAGAAAGCCGTACCGTAATTAGAGGAAGGTTATCAGTTACAATAAGAAGGAAGAATGAGGAAGGTGTGACCTTCCTCTAATTACAGTACGTCTTTCTCCTTCCCTTTGGGACCACACACCTTAATCATTCTCCCTTCTAGCTGAGCTGAGCTTCCTCTTATTATCGTACGTCTTTCTTCTTCTTAGAAAAAGATAAAATGGAAATTGGGAATATGTCACAGAGACAACAACCCGACCAAAGAGTAAATAGCATCCACGGGTCACTAAAGGGTCTTCAATGCAGTGAGAAAAACCCGCACTTCAAAACATATTAATGAACTAAAATAAATTTAAAAAAACAACACTAACAAAGGCTTCTGTCTAGGGAATGATTAGTGTATCTATTATTTGATCCCATATCTGTACCTTTAACGTTAGTAAAATTTATCATACGTTTGAATGACGATATGTGACTAATTTCAGAAATATATACATGAAATTGATTATAGATAATGAATTCGTACAACTAAAATAAACTACAATACTAAATGCTATTATAGAATGCAAAGAAGGCCTTCTGATTATTTATTATATATTTATTATAAACAAGTAAGTTGATCTCCGATTTGTTATGCTATCATACTTATCGCATAGATTAAAATCTATTGAGGATGAGACTCATTTTACAGTAAGCTGTTCTTTATATAGCGAATAGAGAAAACTGTTATTGGATATAGAAAACAGTGTTGTACTAATTGTAAAGAACTAAACAATGATAAAACATATGTCTGGCTGTTCACAAATAAGCATTTACCAACTTTCATGAGTCTAGGAAGTGATATTTCTCAGTGTGTACAAAATATATAAATGATATTTAATAATTATGAGCTATGTTGTAATAGTTATATGAGACACACGAGGCTCTGATCCTGTCCAATAACATGATAGAAATTTTTGTTTTTGTTTTTATTCTTTCCAATGATGTTGTGCATCCTGTTGTGTAATTATGCCCTTCGTGGCGTCAAACGTACCACATTTTTTTTTAATTCACCGTTAACATTATATATATTTTCAATAAGGTCAATTTTGTATTTCAAACTAGCTCTTTTTAATAATTATCTTCTAAAAGCCTACCCCCGAAAAATGCTAAATTGTTTTATCTTAAGCTATTATATCAGTCTAACAGACAAACATAAGATAAAGTATGATTGTACGTTTTGTTTGGCCTCTTTTTGCTGGTGCAATTTCATGGGAAATAAATCTAAATTTACAACCGTTCGTTGCAACGGTTACTTGCAACGGTTGGTTCAAAGCATAATCGAGTACACGCAATATTTTTTGATATTATTAGGGAATATTATACCAAGTTGTAGCTTAAAATCATCTAAATACGTTTTATAATGATTCATGAAACCTACATCGACATAAAGGGCATATATGAATTAATTTCAAAACTTCCATGACGGCTCTCAGTTCGTACTACGGTTGGTACCGTAGAAAATCTGGAAACTTCTAGTACGGTAAGTCTTTTTCCTTCCCTTGCGACCACACACCTTCCTCATTCTTCCTTCTATTTGTTGTGTTATGCTTTCATCCTTCCTCATTATGTGTATAAAAATGTAATAAGCAGACATACCAGGTTCAGGAGGGGTATTTTTTTCGAAAATGCCACTCAAGAACATGCTATATCTGTTTAATTACATCGAACGTTAACGTCTAAAAACGCATTGATGTTAGGGACGTTAAAAGTGTCCAGTCGGATAGATAGAAATAGGAAGATGTGCAAATGAGACAACTCTCCATCAAAATAAAAATTTATAAAAGTAAACCATTATTGGTCAATGTGCGGCTTTCAACACGGAGCCTCGGCTCACACCGAACTATAAAGGGCCCTAAAATTACTAGTGTAAAACCATTCAAACGGGAAAACTAACGATATAATTTCTAAAAAAAATAGTATTTTTGGCAAATACCACGACAGAGAATCTAAAACGGCATCTCCTTTATTTGCCTTTTTAGGTCAAGTAATTAACCAAATGCATTCAAACAACACATATGCCTAATCATAAGATATTTAAAACCGTAGCGTTTCCTTCCATTTTGGTTAGGGTTAGGGTTTGGGTTAGGGTTAGGGTTAGGGTTAGGGTTAGGGTTAGGGTTAGGGTTAGGGTTAGGGTTAGGGTTAGGGTTAGGGTTAGGGTTAGGGTTAGGGTTAGGGTTTGGGTTAGGGTTAGGGTTAGGGTTAGGGTTAGGGTTAGGGTTAGGGTTAGGGTTGGGGTTAGGGTTAGGGTAGTGTACTTTGACGAGGGTTAGTGAGGTGCCCTTTCTCTCTTCTGCGCATGTCTGCCCTTTTTTGTGACTGCGCATGCGTCAGATATTTCAAAACATATTTCTAAGTCCAGAGTATGAAAAGTGCCTTTGACTTCAATCTTCAAACAGATGTAGAATGGATTTGAATAGAGATATTTTTATAAAGTTAACTGTTCCTAAAAGATAGAGAAGCAATCTAGAGAATGAAAACGTATTGGTATCACTGAAATGTACGGCCGCACCCTCCGACCTCACTGATATTGGAAAGATTTTTTTTTTTTTTTTAACTATTTTGATTTCCTCTTTGCAAGTGAGCCACCCTATTTAAATTTCACAAACCTAATTCTGAGAGTGAGAAACGATGAAAAATTCTTTGAGACCATGTGAAATAGCCAGCGTATTTCGTCTTTCGTCGATTTTGTTCAAACACGTTTCATGTTGTTACTCAAAAACCCCACGAGTTATACATGTCTTATATGCTTCAAAATTTTGCGCATTTTGTCAGCTTTCAAATGAAATATAGTTCCAGCCTCTAGGTAGTTAAATGACAAAGATTTCGTTATTCTTGTGAAAAATTTGGAAATCTTTCTAAAAAAAATGCACATTTTGGAAGCATATTTTTTTGTTTCAAAAAGTAAGTCTCTGATCTGAGGCTATCTTAAAAGAACTAGAAAAAACCAGTCTAAATTACTTAGATGTTTTTCCGATTGCACGAGAAATGGTAAAGATACGAGACTGCGAAAATGACAAAATTGCTACTTTCCAAATAGACAGCAAAAACAGGAATTTCATATGACAGACCACGCATAAGATTCATCGCATAGCAGCTTGTCAGGGCTTTCCAAAACGTCAAAGATCTTTCAAATCGGTTCAAAAATGTCATAGTGTCACTGTTACAATGAGAGGGGTTGGGTTTTGGGTTTGACTTTGGGGTTTGGGTTAAGTTTGACGTTAGGGATTGGGTTTGAGGTTGAGTTACGGTAAGGTTAAGGTTTGGGTTAGGGCTTGGGGTTTTCGTTGGGGGTTGATTTTGGGTCAGGCTTAGAGTTAGGGTCTAGGTTTGGGTGAAGGTATGGGTATGAGTTTGAGTTTGAATTAGATTTATTGAAGTTGACTTTTGCGAGGGTTTGCCAATTGAGATGCCCATCAATTCTGTACATAAGTGCCCTTTTCTGTGACTGCGCATGTGTGAAAATTTCTAAAAAATATTTTTGAAGTTCAAAGTATGAAAAGTGTCTTTGACTTCAATCTTCAAAGAGCTGTATAATTGATTCGATATAACCAATCGTTAAAAATGATGCTATATGTGACAATAACTTGAGTAGTTTCTGTATTTTATGCTGATTAAGAACATTCATGGTCATCGTATAATTAATTAATAGATGGAGCACATGGTTGTGTTGTACCATGGCTTAGAAAGATAAAACTAATGGTTGGCTTCCTCCACATTAAAACATAGAGCCACTCATGTACTGTGGTATGTACAGGTAGGAATTAGACTTTTGGTTCAAACTGGAAAGATCAGAGGCGATAGTTTTCTTCAATTGTTCAAGGAGATCATTTTTTATTAATGGAGCTCAAAAGATCTTTGTTCCAAGCTGTATCTTGATGCATAGTGTTGAATCTCTTTTTTGTCATAATGTCGGCCAAAAATACAACAAACTGTCAAGTTATACGTGTTATCTAAAGATTAAATAATGGCAGTCCCCTGTAACATACACTTATCATATCGTGCTGTCCCTATAGTAACTAGACATTTAGGTGAGAGAAACATACAATTAGTTTTCCTACTGGTTGTGTAATATGGACATTCGTGTTTTTTAAGATTTTTACTAATTTACTGCTGATTTAGTTTGGTATGTTTGTTGTAGAAATTTTCCCCCTTTTAACAGCATGTACCTCTCTGCATTCCTCGGGTTTGGTATTTGTTTAATCTGCTTTATTTTTTCATGTACTTAAATTACTCTTACTTGTGGATTTTGACATACTATGAATGACAAAATTATTTCATTCAATGAAATACTTTAAATTTCTGTTGAGTCTGGGTTTTTTTAAACATTTGACGTGATACTGTACGTATGTATCCCGTCATACTTTGAACCACACCTTATTTATTTATTATTATTACATTTACTGTTGAGTCTGTTGTTTGTTATATCAACTTTACGTGACTATGCATGTATGTATACATTCATACTTTGAACGACAAAATTATTTGTATGTCTACCTGTGCGAATTTCAAACGCGCAATTTTACACCAGCAATGAAAACCATCTATTCTTTACGGGTAGACTTTATATAGATAAATTAGGTGGTATAAGAAAAGCATAATGAGTATAATAAATTTGATGTATGCCTTTTTGTGCTTCTTTGTTACATTTGTTGTTTTTATAGTAATGGAAGTATGTTTGTTTTGTTCATACTTTTAACGACAAAATTATTTTTATGTCTACCTGTACGAATTTCAAACGCGCATTTTTACACCAGCAATGAAAACCTTCTTTCCTTTACGGGTAGACTTTTTATATACATTAATTAATTGGTACAAGAAAAGCAAAATGAGTATGTTAAATTTGATGTATGTCTTTTTGTGATTCTTCGTTACATTTGTTGTTTTTATAGTGATATTAAGATGATAACACAATATTGACTGCTGTACCCCTATTTTTGACATTTCTACTCTTTGAGTATGTTTGTTTTATTCATACATCGTTGACAATGTAATGGAATTTGATGCGACTGTCATACAAGTGAGAGGTTTAGCTAGCTTTAAAACCGGTTCAATCCACCATTTTCTACATTAGAAAATGCCTATACCAAGTCAGGAATATGACAGTTGTTATCCATTCGTTTGATGTGTTTGGACTTTTGATTTTGGATTTTCCTTTTTGAATTTTCCTCGGAGTTCGGTATTTTTGTGTTTTTACTTTTTATTTCGTTTGAGACATGGATAAATACGAATTTACGTTATATTAATCAATTACTTATGCCATTTATGAAACATCTTCCATTGCTGACATTGAATTGTGTTGTACTGATCGGGTTGTTGTCTCTTTGATGCTATCTCCGTTTCGATTTTCATTGTTGCTAGAGGTCTACATATTTCTGCTATTAAAAAAAAGTATTTGTTTTCAAGATCCTTATCATATATGTTTTGCTACTTTTGTTTTCATCTGATCCTCCTATTTTGCATTGTTTTCTACCGTCTTTAAACTAAGTTTCAGCATGGTACTACGTGAACTGGAATGGGGATTTATTGTTGTATGCTAGATGTGAGTAGAAAAAACAAAAACATATGTTTGAAGATTGACGTCAAAGGCACTGTTTATTCTATGTACTTAGAAATATTTTTGGAATGCGCATTCACAAAAAAGGGCAGACATGTGCAGAAGTGAAAAAGGGCACCTCATTAACTCTAACCAAAATCTACTACCCTAAACCTTACCCTTACCCTTCTTGAGGAAATTGTTACAAAAAAATACTATATGAACAAGTCAGTAAATGTATAATATTAGCATATATGAATTGTCGCGTGCGCACTTGGACTTTGGCCTTCGGGATTAGGGTTACAACAAAAGTTTTGGCTAACCCTAACCTATATATTCATACGCCAGCCATATAACAACCTGTAAATTGACACTACGACCCATTATTCTCTGAAATTCCTAATACCCTAACCTAACCCTAACCATAACCATAACCATAACTTTAACCCTAATATACAAATTGTGTCAAATCATGTTTTATGTCTTGGAGTAGGTGCTACAGTATAAAGCAGACTAAGAATAAAGTCAATCTACATTATTTTTAATTAGATCAAACAAATTATATTCTTATAATCATTCCATATTGATAAAAGTGTCTTCTCTTGAAGCATGCTAATAAAGAAAAAGAGATCAATCATTAATAACTATACGAATGTAAGATGCCTTCTTGAAACTATATACATGAAATGTGAAATGAAAATTAGTTGGAAAATATGTAGACCCTTATTTTCACAAAGTTCAATGGATGCACACAAAAAATGGGAAAACATAACACTGTCAAACAGACAGGCATCGTGATTTTCTGAATTCATGATAGTAAAAAAACATGTATTTAACAAACATATTATTGACTGTCACAATGTTAAAAATCTGTATGGTCAGTTGGATATCCTGGGACATAATGGTCGTTCTTCTACCGTTTATTGCTCACAAGTCAATGTCTGTAAACCATCTTACAGGGAGGGCTTCATTGGCCTCCTGAAAACAACCAATAAATTAGTGAAAAAAAAAAATGAAATGTGTGTTATATTGAATAATTTAAAAATAAATCGTAAAATCTAGAAATGTTTTTGTCATCAACTAGTGTATGCCAATTTTAAACTTAAATGTAATAAACTCAAATGCGTAAATGGAATAAAATTTAAACTACCACAGTCGAACACTGAACATTTGGACCGAGTATAAAGAAGACTACATTCAAAATATAGTACGGTATTACAGTATACTGACTTTCTCATGTTTTTCACCTTGTCCCTTAGTTGGGACAATGTGAATTCCTCCTCCTTGAAGACTCCTCGTTGAACCCCTTTGGACATCATTGTTCTCAAGGCAGTTTCGTTTGCTGTCCAATTTAAAAAGGCAGCGAAGGACCCCACGAATTTAGTCTGTTCTTTATTGAAACAAACTGAAATAAAATGCAGAAGAAAAGGTTTTATTTTCACCGTAATAATTTTTTTGACATCATTTTGAACTGCTTTTCTCAATGTACGTGTGTTACCATTTACGTGTGTTACCATTTACAAAATGTGAAACCATTAAAAAATTTCCGATACAAAAAGATCGGAAATTAAAGATGAAATTATATGTATAATTTTTTTTATTCAAATCATTGAGGATATTGTTAGACCCTATGGAAAAAAATTCTTCTGTTCTCGAAAAAAAATAGAAAAATGGAAAGATAACATACAGTTATGAAATGTTTAACTTTGGAATTTATTTGTTTACAAGGAATAGTGTTTTCAGTCCGTACCTTTAATGTTTGCATGAGATGATGCTGAACAAAAACGTACAATCCTTAAAACCTGATTATTGCACAGTATAGAAAAAACATATCTAGAAAATTTGGAACCGCAGAATTACTGAAGAAAGTTCAAGCCCGTTAAACTACACCTGTATCCCTGGGGTAATTCTTTTTAGCTTTTAAGACCATTGGAAAAATAACTCACCAGACAGCTGTCGTTCACCTTGACCTAAAATATACAAAAACTTGCATGTCAGATACAAGGAATGAAACAAAACATTTCAAAAACAAGGGAATTATATAAATTGATACATGGTACATTTAGAAAGTATATGTGTATCAGTTAACGTAGTCTCTACTTTAACTTAATCAAAGAGCTGATAGCTCTGAAGTGGAAGAAGGTGAATAAAAAGTAACTTGAATTACCATAAAAGCAGCCCCACTTACCCAGGCTGCTTTGTTCCATTATTGTTTAAATGTATTTTTTTCTTCAAACAAGAAAAGGTCATAAGTACATGGATTTCCCATCCGTACAATCTCTTTCTATGTTCAGTTGACTATGAAAATTAGGTAAAATCTTTAATTTGGCAGTAAAATTAAGAAGATCATATCAAGAGGAACACATGTGTACTAAGTTTCAAGTTGATTGGATTTCAACTTCATCAAAAACTACCTCGACCATAAACTTTATTACCAAAAGCAGGACGGACGGACAGACTAGAAAACATATTGCCCATAAATGGAGCATAAAAATAGTAAGACTTGTTACATACCCGCCAACTTTTGAAAGTTCCCATATGGGTTTTTACTGCACAACAACAATTTTAAAGGTTACAATTTTTAGCGACGTGTTTAGCAAGATCTGGATTGTCTAGAAAAAGTGTCATATTTGTATGATGAACCTTCATGCCTTTTCCTTAAGTCTGTTTGCATGATTCTAGTTATATATTAAATCGGTAGAAAAAATATACATGAAGCTAGCAGACCAGGGTTTATTTTCCAGATTAAGAATATTAGATGCTTGTTGAAATTTCCAATTTTGAATAATGCACAAAGATGGACCTTTAACAGGTTGGGAACAACACTCCAAATGAGGGTAACCTAACTGGAAGATCATCACAACCCACTGTAAAAAATGAGCACAAAAAAGTCATTTATACTCATATTATTTGATGAAACTTTTCCCCAAGAACTATGCATCTATTAAGTTCTGAATGGTCAAAACATCATGTTTTTTATCGACATCAATTTTGTCGTAAATGTAACCAAATGATGTAGAAATTGTGTTTTTTCTTCAAATTTCCATCAAATTGTAATGTTTATAGTTCCCTTTTTGCCTCTCTATTTGAATAAAATAAAATAATAAGAAGAATCTGTTTCTTGTTTTGTTTTGTTTTTGACAAATGATTGTTCACTGCTTGCAAATGAATCATTATATTTATATATCTTATCTGTATATATTTTTGTTCATGTCTCCATCTCCTTATCATTTGTAAATGTTTAGACAAATAAGAAAGAAATAAGCTCCACATGTATATTTGCAACATCGTAAATTAATTAAAAAAATAACATACACTAACACTAGTACTGCATGGATTTTAAGCATTATGAAAGTTGTATTAGTAGAAAGCTTAAAAAGACTTAAAAACCGTGTAAAATGTCTTGCTATTTCTTAGCTTACACAATAAAATATAATATAAACTAACATTTAAAAATCTAAATTTCAACATTTTCCTAGAATTAATCTACCTACTAGACCTTTTATTAGTCTAGTTGCACATATTGTATATTGATTTCTAATTGAGAAACAAATTTATCATATAAACTTCAATGTAATCCTTGAAAGGAGGTCTAGATTGCTAAAATAATTTATAAATTTTAATTTTTTTATTTGTCCAAAATCATTTAAATTCATTTAATTAACATCATTTTATGATTATTTGATTAAAATATTAATCATTTATAGTCTTTTTACAATTTACATTTTAAAAAGCAAAATAACTGAAAACAGGCTAAAACAAAGGGAAGTAACAAAAAAGTATTTCAATATTCCCAATACACATCGTTTTGATAACACAACGGCAGTTGGCCGGAGGTAAACATCGTTGATTACCAGTATGTTTGACACCCAAGCTGTCAAGTGAAGCCATATAATTATACATCTTCTTTGATGTTCAGGTAAAATTTAACACAGGTGTCAATTACACCCGTACAGTAGTAAGAAATGATTAAATTTGGCGTCTGAAAATTTTCATTCATGAAATATTTCATACACGGGAGTTTTTTCTCCTAAACGGGAGGACGGGAGGAGACCCCTGAAAACGAGAGTTTTGTTCTCCCGCCGGTTCACATGTATGTTACGAAGGGCATCTAATTCACATGACAAAGGAAAACCATGAATGAAGACAACACTTTATATATCCTTTTTATTTATATAAAAACAAAATCTTCTTGTCTGCAGGATTGCAAATTCATAACTTCAAGGGCGAACTTGTAAACAGGGCGAGTTGTCCCGATACCAAATTCACGCATGCGTAATACAAATATCTACAGTTAAAACATCCTGTTACAAGTAAACAAATAACGTTCATGTGGATGAGATGAAATCTAATATATTACATAAATTACATAAATAAAAGGGTCATATTTACGATAGTGATTGTTTTACAATCATAATTTACAAATTAAATGATTCAGATGCCTAATCATGTGTAAAAATCGGTGTCAGGAATCTAAGTTGTTTTGAAATTGTAATATACGAAATGAATGCGGCATACAGAGACTCAATGCCAAGGGTCGGCCCCTTAAGTCTTCAGAAGACTTGACGTCTTCTTCCACTAAAAAATCTCAGTTATTAAGTTACACCAAAATAATGGGTGAATATTATCCCAAAAATTCTAATTTTTTATTAGATACAGCCATTCAAATTGGCATTCACATTCAACACTGCCATTCTCATTCAAATTTACAAGCGATGGAATTTATTTTGCAGTTGCATATGTGATTATATCAACATATAGATAAACTTACTGCTTTTTCTTTTCAGTACTTTGGAGGCTGCAGTAAGAACATCTGACACTATAATATAACAAATAGAATTGTATGGTAGGAAAAAAGAAGAAATCAAACTAATATAAAATTGTAACAAATTCCACGCAATACGTGGTAAGTGGCTGATATGAAAATCGACTGTTAAATATAAGACAACATACTTTTGTTATGTTGATAGAATGGAACTGTCATTGTTTGCTGTTTTGTTAACAACACACTTTAATTTGACCTTTTAATACAAACTGAAAAAATAAAATTCGTAATGCTTGTAGTTTAACTTTACCTGAAATATACAACACTGCAGATGTCAGATGGATTACACGAAAAAATCAGAGCACAAGGAAAGTTGTTCAGTATTTTACTTATAAGAGTATAACCGTGGAATATTTATCTGTAAATCATATTTTGACAGTTAGTAACAACCAGTTTGTTCCGTCAGTTTCTTTGTTTCGGAGGAACTGTTAAACTAGTTATTTCGTTCCGATGGAACTTTCCAATTAGTTGTTTTATTCCGAGTGCTGTCAAAAAGTTCCGGAAAAAAGTAGCTAGTTAAAAAGTCTCGGAACAATCTAGCTAGTTGAAAAGTTATGTTAGAACAGAAGAACTGGTTTATCTTTCCGAATATACCATATTTCGTCATTTTTGCAGAAAAAAGGAGAAGAATAAGTATCAGTAGATATAAGAGCAAATCATTAATTTACAAGAATATCCAACGCATGAAAATGTATTTTAACTGTGATGTACTGAGGGGGAAAAACAAACCTCGCCACCAAAATTTCAGTTGTATTTCATAGCTTAGCTAAAACTGAATAAGTTGCATTGTTATGCAAATTTAGTATTTATAGTACCCTCAAGAGAGGGAAGAATACCCCTCCTCATGAGGGTCTTTGCATCAATCCTCCAAATGGAACATTGTGACTGGTTGATAAGTTCCGTTAGAACTTTTAGGTTAGTTTGCGTGCTCTGGTTTTGACATATTTTCCAAAAGAGCAACTTGGGGCTAGTTGATGATTTCCTTTTGACTTTTGTAATCAGTATCTTGGTCTCCCTTTGAAAGGTTCAAATATAATATGCTGCGCTTTTACTTGGCATCAATTCTCCAAAAGGAACTTTCTGACTGGTTGATAAGTTCCGTAGACACTTTTTGGCTAGTTTTTTAGTTCCTATTTTGACTAGTTTGGCAAAAAGGAACTTTCTAACTTGTTGATATGTTCCGTTAGAACTTTTCAACTAGTCACTTTGTTCCGATGGAGCTTTTCAACCAGAGGAAGACATTTTCGGCTAGTTAGTCCTTTCCGACAGGAACTTTCCAACGTCGGAACAAAGGAATATTTACACTTGTATTTAGCACACATCAATCTCAAGATGCATTAACATCAATATTCCATATTTGAATTTATCTATTGATCTTTTTATACATCATTAACAATAATTTTGATAGAAGAGTATGTCAATGTTGGCTACTTTTTTTATAACTATGTAATTAAGTACATACAGCTTTAAACAATATCAGGGAAAACTTACCAGATGGCTGTATTTCATCTTGACCTGTAATGTACAATAATTTAGATGTCAGATATAAAAAAAAATCAAACCAGAAATTCCGAACACAATGAAATTATTTTGATTGATACATATTACATCCCGAAAGTTTATGTTTATCACTTTATGTAGCCTTTTCATTCAAAAGGTCATATTTTATCAGTAGTTTGTTAAGACTCCTCCGCGTATAGCTGCTTAATATTCTACAATCAATCTTCTATTAACTGTTAGCATACACCAATGTCAAATTACATTAAAATAAAAAAACTTACTTCTATATGAATCTTGAATTGATCGACTGATGTTTATAAACATTACTACAAATGATTCTGATAGATTAGATATGTCAATTTTCTAATTCTTTCAAACTACACTTTAATTTGAGCTTTCATAACCAATTGGAAAAACAAACTCACCAGTTGTTTGCTGTCGTTTACCTTGGCCTAAAATATACAAGAACTTGCATGTCAGATATTAAAAATGAAACAATGGATTCTGTACACTAGGAAATTATATAGATTGGTGCCTGGTACATTCAGAAAGTATATGTGTAACAAATAATATAGTCTCAACTTAAACATTATTATTTTTCTCAGTTATTTAGTACATGTATATATTGGCTGAATATTGTCCAATAAATTCCAATTTTTCTGTTAGCAAACAGCCATGCAAATCGGTATTCACACTCAATACTACTTTTTTCAATCAAATTTTCTAGCAATGGGATATGTACATTGCAGTTGCATATGTGTTAATAACGCAATATGGATAAACTTACTACTTTTTCGTTTCAGCACTTTAGAGCCTGTAGTAAGGAGATCTGACCCTATAATTTAAAAAATGGAATGCTTTATCAGAGAAAAAGTAGCAATCAACATTGTACTAAATTATAAACAATTTGATACGATATGTAATAGTTGGTTCATATGAACATTGCATTGTCTATTTTAGACAGCATTAAATGTAATCATATTATATGTTCGCTGCATTTGAACATTGTAAAGTCAAAAAAATAGAAAGCACGTAAAAAGTACAAAAGTTCAGGCATCAGTTTTTCGTTGTATTCATGTGCAATTATCCACTCTGTTAATAATCAATCATAAGGGATAGACATAAATATTATCTGATTTAAATTGGGTTTTTTTTCACATGCATATATGGTTATGCATGGAAATCAGACAACAGATAAACTTTATTCAAATTATCTTCTAATACATCTGTACTAATGTTTTTTTTGATAGAATAGAACTGTCAATTATTTTGTTTTGTTAACATCAAACTTTAATTTGATCCTTTAAAACAATCTAAAAAACAGACTTACCAGATGTCTGATGTTCAACGTGACCTGAAATATTGAACATTGCAGATGTCAGATGTAATGTATCAAACGAAAACAAAAACGAACACAAGAATTTGTTTTAGTAACGTTCATGAAAATATTTGTATCAGGTAACGTTTTCTGTACTGAAAATAATTACCGTTTCAGTAATTAAGTAACACTCTTAAAACGGTAAAATATGCTCTCAAAACTCTTATTTCTAACGTTACCACACAAAAATGGAATTTTGAATTACAATTCAAAACTTCCTTATTCATTCCTCTTTTCCACCGAAAGATTTTCTGCACTGTGCAGTTCGGTATCTATTACAATATATGGAACAACTTACTACTTTTTCTTTTCTGTAGTCCGGAACCGGAAGCTACCGACTCAAACCCTGAAATATGAATATAAGAAAGCTAAGCAGAGAAAAAGTAGCAATAACAATATGTGTAACGTTGTTTCCAATTAGATACCATATGTTACAGGTTGCTCATATTAAAATTTCATAGTGTATTTTAGACCGCAATAAATGTTATTAAAATAATGTGTTTGCCTCAGTATTTACACTCTAAAGTCATAGATTGAAAAAAGTGCATCAAATTGTATTTTACAACTTACCTGGAATAGACCTTGCTGGTGAAAATTGGCCTAAAATGTATAAAAATGTGGATGTAACATGTAATGAAGGAATGCAACATACAGGACACAGGTAAAATAAACTTTTATTCAGAAAAAAAACTAACAAAGTTTAAGTGTAACAGTGTATGTTAGGTAAAAATGAAAGAATAACATACATTATTTATAAGTGTATAAAAAAGAAGTTAATCTAACATAATTTGTAGTTTGCATTTGATGGATTTTTTTCTGCTATTTAGGACTTTTGATAGCAAGTTTGCGTCAGTAGACAAGGTTTCCCAAATGCATCAAAAAAGGAAAGTACAAGTTTGCATTTATTTACATGTTTTATACTTACCAAACATGTAATGCATCAGCCGACTCTCATTTTCTGCAACATCTGAAAGTATTTCACTTAATACAATAGGTAAAAAAGACAAAAAAGCACAAAATTGTCCAAAGCCACCAATGAACCCTCAGCATAAAGAAATTAAATTAAAAAAGTCGGATAGTAAACATGCAAATTGCAATCAAGACATAGACAACCACTTCTGTCAGTTTTGAGATGATATAGATATCGAGAAACATAGGAAATTAAACTAACCCTAACCACTAATATATGAAAAGTATAATGCTTAGAAGAAATAAATGTAGCAATCGAAACTATGTAAAGCTGTTACCAATTGTATATTTTATGTTATAGGTGGCTCATCTTAAAATTTCATATTGTATTTTAGACAGCATTAAATGATATTCAATATAAGTGGTTGCCTCATTTTTATAATCTGAAGTAGAAAAATGAAAAAGCGTTGAATAGTGAATGGACATTTAAATACAAATCTGAATATAACTTACCAGGAACGGAACTTCCTGATGAAATGAAAAGAAAAAAAAACATATATGTATATTATGTAAAATTTTGTAAAAAAGAAATGTATCTTACATATTTACAAAAATGCCTGTACCAAGTCAGGAATATGCCAGTTGTTATCCACTCGTCTGATGTGTTGAGGATTCGACCCTTCGTTACTAAAAAGCTATGATGTGCAAATGTAACTCTTTATCATCAATGAGATGTGAGGCAATATATAATGAAATTTGACAACCAACTTAATTTTCTCTCTTTATTGATATACATCTATACAGAATCAGTTGATCTATTTCTTTTGGAAATATTTAAGGTAATAATTTTTCTTTAACTTAAATGACTAATATTATAATTATCCATTTCGAATATGTCCAAAACCACCCTTATCAGACATACTCCTTTAATCGCAAGTAATAGTTTTTATATTATTCTTCATCTAAATATTGAAATATTAAAATGAAGATACATTAACTACATCGGATTTTGGTTACCATATCTTACCTGGCAGTTTCGGCTCTTTCTTTTCTAAAGAAAACAAAATTGTATCATTGCGCAACCATTATGTTGAAAACTCCGAAAAATTTGTACAATGAATTCATATTACTTCTTGTACACTTTTATCTGATGTAAATTGGTACATGAAACAATGTATCAACAGTTCACGACAGATTCCTCTATTTTTTTTGCATTTTAGCATTGATACAAAAAAAATCTGATTTATAACAAATAAGTTGAATTCTTTTTCAGATTTCGCAATTATGAAACACATTGCCGTGCTTGTCATTTTACTTTTCAACTTGGTAAAAATTAAAAATCAAAACATCGCCGATGCCGATGATGATAAAATGGAAGCATAACTACTTGACTTCTTGAGTTCTTACCATCCATATTCTCTGCTGTCTTCTCTTCTCTATCTACCAATGAATAATTCTGCATTTACTATATTGATTGTTTACAACATGAAACTGTTACAAGTATAAACGACAAAATTAATTACATATATAAAGGCCTACAGTACGGAATGACACATGGAAAAGATGCCATTTGAAGGTACCAGAAAAGTCATTCTCCTCCAATGTCAACTCTTAGAAAAAGAAAGTTTCGTTGAGCTCACTGTATTTTTTTTTTTTTGCATTTTTGCATTCAGAATACTGTCTGTAACCGACATTACTCGTTACAGTTCAATACGTAAGAATAAATAATGGCAGTAATATGAAAGACTAAGTACGGAATTAAAAATGAAAAAAGATTGCAATTTCAAAGTACAAGAAAGGGTAACCGCTTCTAATGTCACAAATGAATGATTTTTATATGCATGATCATTATCTATTTTTTAAAATTCTATTCATTGTTTGCAATGTAGTTGGTCACGTCAGATTTTTAAATATTTTGAATGCAAATAAGTGTGCGTAACTATGTTGCAGGTAAACACCTTGCAAAACTGTACAAATTAAATGCAACAGAAGAATACAGCTGTTCTAGAGTCATAATTCCATCAAGTGAAAAAAAATCCGAGTAACAATCTAAAACAGAGAGAAACACATCAGATACAAAAGGACAACAAACAGTAATATCAAATGAGCATGTTTGAATACGTAAAGCGTTTCATAACGTACAAACTACAGGACGTACAGAATAATGTCAATTAACTTTTGGATATATTAAAGTCAATTATTATGCCTTTTCCTTAACACCAGTGGCATACTTATTTTCCCCTTGTTTTTAAATTAAGCACAAAATAACAGTTGTTAAACATACTCCTTTATTTGCAGATATTCTTTCTCTGTAAAATTAGTTGTTTTATGAAAGAAAGAATTTTGTTTTAATTTTCTACCTGAAATCTCCTCTTTATGTTCCGATGAAGAAGATAAAGGGGTGAATAAATATAGTACATTATGTTCCAAAACGTCTGGAAGTTTGTTCATAGAAACTATGCACTTGTAGCACAATGAATCTGCTGCTAATAAATTGGTATTAGAAACAGTTATTAACAGTTCTTGACATATTCCCTTTCTTCTATGTGTTTATACATTGATAATTCATCTATAACAGAGAGTTGAATTATTCCTCTAGTATGATCGATCCTGTACTTGTTAAAAATATTTTTTCTTAATCATCATTAATTTACGTAGATTTTTTTTCAATTGAGAGAAACATATATAAGCCTTGATTTGAAAACAGATACGATCACAGATTATTAAAAAACACTTATTACCTCTTTCTTCTGCTTCCTTCTGTTTGGTTAGTTTTCCTAGAATAAGCAAGTTTAAATATGCAATACATCCCGTCGAGTATTTTAAACTTTAATTATCTATTTGTAAGGGTTTGACATATCATTTAATCAGCTTAGTTTCGCTTGTTTTGGTTTCGTTTGAAATATACTAATAGTTTGCTCATTGTTAATAATTGTATAAATAAGATCGGTTTTAGTTCAGTGTTCCTAAGTATTGTAAAATCGTATTTTTTACTTTACTCATTTAACATATATTTTACTCAGTGGCGATCAATTCATAAATATATGACCTTTCGCATTTAGATTTCTTTATATTTTTGTCATTAAATATGCAAGCTAAGTATGCAAGCTCTTGATAGATACATTACATTTTTGTTGTTTTGGATAAAAGGCAAGAAAAAGAATTATTAAAACTCACATCAAGGTCACATAATATTTCTCTTGTTTTAGAATTATTAAATGTTAATTAACTTACTTTCAACAAACATTTTCAGGTCTGTAACTGTTGCTGAAAGAAATGTGGAAGGTATTACTAGTACTCTTAGGTTTTTATTCATTCCATGTAACAAGATGAATCACAACTGCAATTTTATACCAAACCATGCAACATTCAAAATTTTACACAACTCATTCAGATAAATGACATAAGTAACTTCTTTTTTTGGAAAATGCCGCCAAAATTATTAGCACCATATAACTGTCGTTCTTTATATTAATACCGAAATATCAGCTCTTTTCGTTTCGGTCTGTATGATGCCACAGACGTTTTGATAACAAATCTGAATAAGACTACAGAAAGGATTTCTGCGATTAGAAATGTTAAAAGATGGATGGATGAACAGATCAATCATAAGTCACGTTTAAGCTGTTATATGAAGTTCTAGTAATATAGATATTTGCATCAAGTTTTATTTTTTAAGACTGATCTTACTACGTAAGTAATGCTATCTCGTTGTAGGGCCTTTATATGTTTCATTTGGCATATTTTGGTTATAAAAAGAACCTTGTATATTCATTGCACAACTGTGGCAATCTTGACAGACACATACAACATTGGAAATTTTGTGCAACCTTCCCATGGTGCAGTTTTTATATTGTAAAGGTAATCACTAACTAAAAGTACTGAAACTTGTAATATTATGTATATGCCAATTTGTGTACATTACTTAACCTGAATTTAATCAATAAAATATGTTAACACTAAAAATCAAAATCTTCCTTATAGAAACCAATTTCAGATCGTTTTGTCCAGATAGACGGGATTTTCTTCAGACCAAACATATGTTACAATAATACAAACAGTTTTACCTATATGTTGTTCTCTTATTTCATTCTTCAGATCTTGGCCCTGAAAGAAATCAAATAAAATTAGATATATATAGATACACTGCAACAAGTGTATTACGATATTTCTCCCCTCGAGACAGTTAATTTTTATTATTTAAAGCACGAGGCTTGCCGAGATCTTTAAAAAAAAACAAATTTAACCGTCGAGAGTGGAGAATTATCAAAATACACGAGTTATAGTGTCGGAATTTGTTTCTCGAATGCTTTTTATCGTTCTTTTTCAAATGTTTTCATAAACTTGTGTTCTTTATATGCGACGTCATCAGGCATTGTCGCCTTTTTTCATGACGTCACATTAGGAAAATTCAGAAAAACATTTTGACGTCATAATCAAATTTCGACTAATCATTTGCCGAGAACAGATTTTTCACTAGTGAGGAGAAATATTTTTCTCACACCGCTCAGGAAATGTGAAAATGGTACCAAATTAGAGAAAAATAAAACAACAATTTATATTGGAATACTTATCCCAAACTGAATTATTATATTGACGTGAATAGCCAAATAATGTTCACTTAAATTGATAACAGTGTAACTCAATTCATATAGTTATGTATATGTAATTTGTAATAACAGGTCAAGTTATATATAAATATACCTACCAACTCATCAAATTTAGCATTAATCCAAGATTCCATGTTCTGAAAAAGGAAGTGTAGTTTGATAAATAATATGCTACGATTAGGGTTACAAAAATAAATATAGTATCAGACACTCCACTTACATTTGTTTCAGTGAAACAGTATGTATTGAACTAAACATGTTCTTAGTTTGAACACCAGATTCAAATTCATGATCACCAGGCAATGTTAAATTCCTTGTTTTAACATGTTTAAGTCGTAATTCTTTACTTAAAATTTGCAGTTTCCTTAATCTGTTGACAGTTCTCAGTTTGAAGTTTTCATCACCATGTTAGGATTGTGAAGTTGTCGTCAGCAAGATTAAAACCACAATAAAGCGATTGTTTAGTTTGCTTGTTAAATTTCATTGATTCATATGTCTTGGAATATGTTTGTCAGAATAAGAAACAAAAAGGATAGTTGTCAAACTTCTGTCAGCGTCCTTCTCATCACCTTAACCTACACCTCCGGACGAAAGATTTACTGATAGAGTCACGATAAAGTATATTTTACTGTTTCACATACTTTTGACTTATTCTTGAAAACTATCTGATAGTTATTCTACTGAAAAATGAAAAAAAGTGTTTTTAGTACTGAAAAATGACAAAATGATTTAAGGAAGTGAAAAATAAGAAAAAAAACGTTGATACTGAAAATGAGAGAAATGTTCATTACTAAAACATGACAGACAATTTCAGTATTGATAAATGACTGACATTTTTATTACTTAAAAATAACTGAAACTTCATAATACTGCAACATTTGTGAACATATGCACATAATTATTTGTTCTGAAAAGCTATATGTACTTATCGATAATATGTTTACCAGCACTGTATATTTAGTGGCATTACAAGTACATGTTAACGCAATGTAAATACCTTGTAGTGTATTTATTTTTGAGAACATGTGACAACAACCAAAAAATATTGGCTAACAGGAAGTGGATGCATATCAGATCTACATCAAAGTGATGGAAATCACTCATGGAAAAATTGGAAGAGTAGTTTGAATAATTCCATATCGGTATGGCATGTACAAACAAAAACATTAATAAAGCACTATTTCTGACAATTGCTTTATAAAAAAAGTGCTTTTCCAGTATGAAGATAAAATGAGCGTAATTCAACACTTAATTTTCCCATTGTTTTTTAAACTGCAGTTTTTACCTGAAGAACAAAATGTTCCCTGTATTGAACATGTTTAAAAAAAATGCAATTCAAAAATCCAACTAGTAAATTTTACCAACTATCCTTGTAAGACTTATTAAAGACTATCATATAAGCTTGAAGCTAAGAACTTTAAAGTGTCAATAAAAATAGTCATATTGCATTTTCTAAGTTGAAATAAAGATGATAAGACACTGAAGATTAAAAGTTGTAGAGAGCTCTTTGATCTATTTTTAGGGTATTTTTTAGAACTGGGCATTGGAAATTCAAATTTGCAAGATTGAAAAACTCTAATCATGTTTTCGAGAGAAAAAAAATATTAGAAATTCTGATTCCATACAGTCTTCTGCATAGACAATACTGAGGTACATAAGGTTAATACGTTATATTGGTAACGTTTTTAACAAAAAGGCAATGACTATGTGATTATTGATAAAAAAAACATCAATAAAACATTAATTCAAATAAATCATTATTGAAGAGTTCAACGAAAACAATGGTAGTCATAAGAGTAGTAAAAAGTAACTGACCTGATATTAGTTAGGATTAGTACCAATTGATCTTCCTCTATCGTTTAAAATTATCGACCTTCCTCCTTCCATTTATGACATTCTTCCTGTTCCCTTTCTGACGTCAAGGGAAGGAAGGAGGAATGTATCCTCTCAAGAGGAAAGATAAAGATGTGTGGCACCAAAAGGACGGAGGAAGATCTGCGTCGTGAAGCGGAAGGAGAAGGGTGTGTTGTGATAAGAGGAAGGAGAAAGGTAAGTGTTAACAAGAGGAAGAAAGGAAAGGGAAGAAGGCAGGTGTGTTATAAAAGAAAAAGGAAGGATGATTCCTCCTTTCGCATCCTTCCTCTTATAACCGTGTGTAAAAAAAAATCTTAAATTTAAATAATCGACACTCATTACTTATGTTGATAAAGTATTTAAACAAAAAGGTAACGACTAAGTGATCATTTACAGTCAACAACTCATTTTATAAAAAAAGAATACAGTTAGATTATACGTATAAGGATACGAAAATGTTTATATCACAATGAAAACCTCTTTTATTGCAATCATTTATGTTTCCCAAAATAAATAAATGATTCATTCAAATAATTCATTATTAAAGAGTTCAATGAATACAATGGTAGTCACAAGAGTAGTATAAACTTACTGACCTGATATTGTTAAGACTTCGTATCATTTGAAGTTCTTCTATCTTTTTATATGATCGATCTTCCTCCTTCCATTTATGACGTATGACATTCTTCCTCCTTCCTTTTCTGACGTGAAGGAAGGAAGGAAGATTGTCAAATATTAAGAGGAAGGATAAAGGTGTGTGGCACAAAGAGAAAGTCTGAAGGTCTGCGGCGAGAAGCGGAAGGAAATGGATGTGCTGTGATAAATGGAAGGAGGAAGGTATGTGGTTACAAGAGAAAGAAGTTAAAGAGAAGGAAGCAGGTGTGGTTTAAAAGAAAAAGAAAGGATGATTCCTCATTCCGCATTCTTCCTCTTGTAACCGCGTGTAAAAAAAAACTTAAATTTCAGAAATCGACATTCAGGAAGTTGTTGCTAATCAGATCTAAAATGGGCTTTATGTAAAATCATCAATCTTTGCCAGATCCGAATTTGCAAAATTTAAAAAATCTCTAAACGTGTGTTTGAGAGAAAAAAAAATAATAGCAGAAATTCTGATTCCATACACTCTACATGTATAACTTTGCTTATTTACATTAGCTTAATTACTTATGTTGATAACGTATTTTAACAAAAAAGCAATGACTATATGATTATTGATAGTCTACAGCTCATTTTATTAAAAAAAGAATACAGACCAATAATACATGTAAGGAAACGAAAATGCATACATCACACTGAATACCTCTGTTATTGCAACTATTTTTGTTTCCCCACATTAATAAAACATTTATTCAAATAAATTATTATCGAAGAGTCCAATGAAAACAATAATAGTCATAAGAGTAGAAAAAAGTTACTGACCTGATATCAATACGGGTTAGTACCGATTGATCTTCCTCATTCCGTCGATGACGTTTGACATTCTTCCTCATTCTTTTTATGACGTTAAGGGAAGGAAGGAGGAATGTATCATATCAAGAGGAAGGATTTACAGTCATGTGGCACCAGGAGGAAGGCGGAAGATTTGCGGTGAGCAGCGGAGGGAAGAAGATGTGTTGTGATAAGAGGAAGGAGGAAGGTGTTTGGTTACAAGAGGAAGAAGTAAAAGGGAAGGAGGCAGGTGTGTTTTAAAATAAAAAGGAAGGGTGAACGTATTCCTCTTTCTGCATTCTTCCTCTTGTTACCGGGTGTAAATATGGAAGATGTGTTGTGGTAAGAGAAAGGAGGAAGGTGTGATTTCAATAAAATAGGAAAGAGGAAGTTTTGTTTATGAATTCCTCTCCCCGCATGTTACCGCATGCCTTGGTTCTTCCTCATCCTTCCTTGTGTTACCAAATACCATCCTCCTTTCTCTTGACCTTCGACATCTTCCTTTGTCCTTCCCTTAAATCTAAGAACTGAAATAATTTAATAAATTCCATAATCGGTTATTGTCAAATTTATTCTGAAATCAATTGTAAGCGTTTTATGGATTGTGCTTTTCACTTATATATTAGGTTGGTTTTACAAAACCCATCAAAGGAGATTGTCATAGGTTGAAGACATAACCCTAACTCTAATCACTACCCTCACCTTAATCTTTTATTGATGTTAATTGCGATCTTAAGCTTTCATGTCAGTAACTGCTAGTAGTCTGATCAATGTCTTCTTTCTGACGTCACACACTCAAATCAATCAATGTGATCGTAGATAGTAGATGTTTTTTGTGTTCTGTTAAAATGTTCCCTTTTAAAATTGTTATACGATGATTACTGATGTACCCATATTTTAACTATTTTATTTATTGTGTCTATTTATTCAACGCATCGATGTAAATATAACGGAATTTGACGAGACTGTCATCAATGTGAGAGGGTTAGCGCTATAGAACCAGGTTAAAACCACCATTTTCTACATTTGAGGATGCCTGTCTGTAGGTTGTACTTTGTAAATACGGCTGTTTTTGAAAACCCGCCTCTTTTGGAGAGAAATTAAATATGCATAGAAAATTAATTTTGTTTACATACTGGTTCCCAGTTATGCCCTCTGTGTTCAATATCGCAGAGACAGAAGTTTAGAATGTTACCAGTAAATAAACACGTGCATATTTTTCACATTGAAATCTGTGGTAACCTTGTATTCGAGGTAGGGGTAGTTAAGAAAACTAGTGTAAGATAAAACTCTGAGAAGTTCAGGGCATATAAACGTTGAAAATATGCCGCGCAGCCCTATATTTTGACCTGGTGCAAATGAACTTTTAATTCTATGATAAGATTTTCAAAAGTTCATTGTAAAAGTGGTACAGTTTTAGCCGTAAAAGGAGTTCCTATGGCAAATTGCATTGTCAATATTTACAGAAATGCAACCTAAATAGGGTGAAAAGGGAGAACATTCAGAATTTAACCAAATTTGCTTTGTTTCACATATCTCAAATATGAAGTTTTATAAATATCTAATGAAGATTGTTAGAATCCTGGGCCTTGGATATGATGACTCAGCATAAATTCACAGTTTACAGTATGCATAGTTTACTTTTAATCCTGGATACAAAATTAATTCATATTTGCATATTTGTAAGTTAAATTGTTAAGATGTGCTTATATTTACTCGTCGCATTCATTGAAACTCATAAATCCTTCCTAAATATTATTTATGGAGTATTTGTGTCCTTTCGATAACCAAAAATTAAGCCGCAAAACATAAATCTGCTTTTTTGTCACCATGGCATTATAAATAAAAGTTAGAAAAAAAATATCTCAAGAAAACTTACAATAGTGTGTTCTATCCTGAATATGTACTAAATATTCTAAATTGCTAGAAACAGTAGAATGATTTAGGATATTTGAGGCCCAAGGGGAAAAACATAGAAAATTACCTACCCCCTGGGTCATTATACAAATAATTGTACTTGTAAATGCTATGATTTTATGATTTTAAAGTTCTTGATATAGGAAACAATAACTATGCTTGGAAGTTATGCAAAAATCAGATGTTAGCAGTCATCTCTGCAACATTTTAAGTGAATCTATATCTCAGACTGGTATCTAGATACAGGAAGATGAGGTATGAGTGCCAATGAGACAACTCTCCATCCAAATAACAATTTTAAAAGTAAACCATTATAGGTTAAAGTACGGCCTTCAACACGGAGCCTTGGCTCACACCGAACAACAAGCTATAAAGGGCCCAAAATTTACTAGTGTAAAACCATTCAAACGGGAAAACCAAAGGTCTAATCTATATAAACAAAACGAGAAACGAGAAACACGTATATATTACATAAACAAACGACAACTACTGTACATCAGATTCCTTACTTAGGACAGGTGCAAACATTTGCAGCGGGATTAAACGTTTTAATGGATCCAAACCTTCTCCCTTTTTTTGAAACAATAGCATAACATCACAACATAGAAAAACAATGTTTTTCTCTGGCTGTTTATTACGTCTGTACACTAAATCCATTGTATGTTGGATGTATACTGATTGATTGTTTAGTCTTAGAGACTTGATTTTTTTATTAGTTGTTAATGGCTTTGAACTAGCTGTCTGAAAACTTAGAGTACTCTCAGATCTGTTCATTGTGTCTTTTTGTGTCGGGATATAAAAGTACCCGGCCACGTCCACTTTTTTTGTCTATCTGATGAGTTAAGCCTTTTTCAACTGATTTTTATAGTTCGTTCTTATGTTGTACTGTTATACCACTGTCCCAGGTTAGGGGGAGGGTTGGGATCCCGCTAACATGTTTAACTCCGCCACATTATTTATGTATGTGCCTGTCCCTAGTCAGAAGCCTGTAATTCAGTGGTTGTCGTTTGTTTATTGTTACATATTTGTTTTTCTTTCATATTTTTATATAAATAAGGCCGTTAGTTTTCTCGCTTGAATTGTTTTACATTGCCTTTTGTAGCTGAATATATGCGTTATGGGCTTTGCTCATTGTTGAAGGCCGTACGGTGACCTATAATTGTTAATGTTTGTGTCATTTAGGTCTTTTGTGGATTGTTGTCTCATTGGCAATCATACCACATCTTCTTTTTTTATATTTCAATATGTTATCAAAACAGTTTTTAACAGGTTCTAGGTATTTTTTATCAAAAAATATGCAAATAGGGTAAGCTGGCAACATTTAAAGTCTTGTTTTTAAATTCTTTAAAAAATTGAAACAGGGGAGGGGGAATAAAATGTTTAGTAAAGAAAAACTTAGAGTATACACAGTGATTTCTTTAAGACTAAAATTCTTATAAATGAGTATCATTGTGAGAAAAACTGATTTTAGAGAGTTTTCTATTTGAATAAATGTCTGCATAGGTTGCACTTTGTAAATACGGCTGTTTCTGAAAACCCGCCTCTTTTGGGGAGAAATTGAATATTCATAGAAAATTAGTTTTGTTAACATACTGGTTCCCAGTTATGCTCTCTGTGTTCCATATCGCAGAGACAGTACTTGAGAAAGTGACCAGTAAATAAACACGTACATATTGTTTACATTGAAATCTGTGGTAACCTTTTATTCGAGGTAGGGGTAGTTAAGAAAATTAGTATATGTTTAAGCTGTGAAAAGTTCAGGGCATATACACGTTGAAAATATGCCGCACAGCCCAATATTTTAACCTTTGAAAAAAATTGTCGTGCAAATTAACTTTTTATTCTAGGATAAAAAAAAATCAAAGCTTCACAGTAAAAGTGGTACAATTTAGGAGTTCCTATGGGAAATTGCATTGTCAATATGTAAAGAAATGCTACCTGTACCAAGTCAGGAAAATGACAGTTCTAATCCATTCTTTTTTTATTGCGCTTTCTTATTTGATTTTGCCATGTGATTATGGATTTTCCGAATTGATTTTCCTCTAAGTTCAGTATTTTTGTGATTTTACTTTTTACCTATTCTCAAATCAATCTCGAACATCTGTTTTGATAAGTTAATACTCTGCGTATTTCTATTTACGTGTCATGTTTCATTTCAATTGCTAAGGGTTGAATGTTTTACCTTCATCTGGTTGTGAAAGTGGGTAGCTTTAGAATATCTAGAAGGAGATGGAAAGAGGAGTTAAAAAAACAATAAAAAGAGAGCGAAAGATACCTAAGTATCAGTCAAACTCATAAATAGAAAATAAACTGACAACGCCACGGCTTAAATTGAAAGATCAAACTGACAAACAATAGTCCACAAAAAACAACATAGAAGCCTAATATTGAACTACACGAACCTAACAAAAATGTGGGTGATATCAGATGGTACCGAAAGGTTAGAAGAAAGATGGCACTCGTCGTGTTGCTCATGTCATTACAAACCCGGTAAAAAGTATAATTTGGTAGGTCACAAGGAAGCTATTAAACCAAGAGTTCCAAATGGTGAAGTTGAAATCATCCCTTTGTAGATTTTACGGACGTCATCACGAGTTGGGTGACTGTTATGGAATAACCGTTTCACAAATGATATCGGATATGTTCTTTACGTCGTAACTACAACCCCCGTCCCTTTCATGTGACCTACCGAATTAGACTATTTACCGGATTTGTAATCACATAAGCAACACGACGGGTGCAGGATCTGCTTACCCTTCCGGAGCACCTGAGATCACCCCTTAGTTTTAAGTGGGGTTCGTGTAGTTTGTTCTTTAGTTTTCTTTGTTGTGTCATATGTACTATTAATTTTTCTGTTTGTCTTTTTCATTTTTAGCCATGGCGTTGTCAGTTGGTTTTAGATTTATGAGATTGACTGTCCCTTTGGTATCTTTCGTCCCTAGTTTAGTGAATAGGGAAGGGAATTGAAGTAACGACATAAAACATACTCGATATTATCTGTGAAACGGTTTTTCCAACGTTGAACCAATCGCTTTGTTAAAAGAATAAACTGACACCACATTACTGAGAAGGATACATGTTAAGTTTGTTGACTATCATGTTAATAAATATGTGGCATGATTTAGCATAGCAGCGGTAGTAAATATCTTTACCGCAATAAATTATAAAACTGCAGTCAAAAGTAGAAAGAAAAGAAACTCTTTTTCTGCATTTCAGCGATAAAAAGAACAATTTTACCTATTGAGGTAGAATTCTGAAGTTAGGCGTCGGGATAAAGTATCAAAAACCCTTTCATGACCCTTCCAAATTGTGATTTTGAGAAGTTCGTGACAAAAACTAATTACGAAAATCAAATCGGTTACTGATTAGCCTTACTCGTTCCATGAAAAGTAAGGCCTTTAAAACAACAAGGATTGAGTTTTAGGTTTGGTTTAATCATAATGTTAGGTTTGGGTTTTGTCAATAGATGAGTTTGGGGGATATACATAAATGACAGAATATAATATGACTGTGGTATGAATTGTGTGTAATTATATAGGGTAAGGGTTAATGTTATGGTAAGGCAGAACTTTTTTCCCAAAAATATGTTAAGTACAGTGTGCTTGTGATTTAAGTTTTCCAACAAGTGTTTAACTGATTCGAATTAAAATACCGTATACCAGTTTACTACTAGTATTCAAAAGGTAAAAAAAGCGGTCTGACGACGGGACGGTATTAGTATCAGTTACAGGACTCCAAGTACTTGGATTTAATATACGTACATAAGCAAGCAATGAATGTGTTTGTTTAATTTGATTTATGCTTTTTTGTTAATTTTTGTCAAATATTTAATTGTTTTTATCCTTATTGCGATTGTGACACGGCGATGACTGTTTTATCCCTATTTTGACGGTTTTACCTATTATGTCTGACTTATTTCCGCATCTTTATAAATACAATGCGACTGTAGTACAAGTGAACGGTTTAGCGCTTCATAACAGGTGCAATCCACTATTTTGAAAATGCCTGTACCGGGTCAGGAATATGACAGTTATTGTCCATTGTTTTGATGTGTTTTATCATTTGGTTTTGTCATTTGTTTAGGGACTTTCCGTTTTAAGTTTATCTCGGAGTTCAATAGTTTTGTTATTTTACGTTTTACTAACTTAATAAGTCTTTAGTTTTTAAGTTGTTTCTTGTGTACTATTTGTGTGTATGTTGTTCTTTGTTTATTTTAAGCCATTGTGTAGTCAGTTTATTTTCGATTTATGAGTTTGACTGTTCCTCCAGTATCTTTTACCCTTCTTTTCAACAGCTGGTAATTGATATGTCATGAGGAGCAGTGCTCTTTTGAAATTTTGTTCATTCTGTATTAATATTATGAACCGGACATTTTTTTATTATATTTGTCTTGATGTTTAGATCAACATCAGGTCAAAACTGTAAGCTGTATTTAATGAAACCTTAAAGTGAAGGTATCTTACTGTCTTTCTTTGTAGATCTTTTACATAGGCAAAGGAGGAAGCTTTGCCCTAAAAATGGATGGACGATTATTTCACGTCCAAAAATGAAGAAAGAAGAGAGTGAACCATCATGCATCGAAGAAAAAATGTCTACAGTATAAAAAGGACAAAGATATCGAAAAGCGACTGTGCAAAACCTTAAAAGCATGTATGTTTCGTTCGTCAATGTATTGTATTATGTAGTAATTTACCTTTTGTAGATAAGTTGCAATATATTTTGATTTGTCTGACTCGGAACTAATTTAAAACTAAAACGCTAGAATATTCACATATAGTTGGTTTATTCAAACAAAAATATCGACATTTATTTTATCATTATATGTTTTAAGGTTAAACAAACTGCCTTTTTTTTAATGTACAGCACAAACAATGCGATATCGCAAAAAACATCAAACTTATACAGAAAACTTTAACAAAACTGTTTTATTTACACTATGGTACAACCGGAGAGTAAATTCTTCGCTCAACTCTTGGGACTGATAACAATTTTCCTCTCTTTCTTTTCCTCTGCCCTTTAAAAATAATATGAAATGTTACAAATGCAGAACACTATAAAACATTGCATATAATTTTTCAATAATGTGGTCAAATGATAGAAATGTTAAAAACAGTTACAAATGAGGCAAAACTTAATTGTTACACATACTATTCTATATTTCAGTATAAAACATACATTTCCAAGTGTTTGAAATTTATCTTTTATTTGTTTTACGCAAAATTATTACACGTGTAATACACAATAAATAATACGTTTCATTTATCAATAATGTATTTAATAACATTAAATTTAAAAAACTTAAAAAATGTACGCAATTGTTTACCATAATACAGACAATCCTATATTTTAGCATAAACATACCTTTTCAAGTTTTTGACTTTATCTTTCAGCTGCTGTATTGAAAATTCGTCCTCAATCCATATACACAAGCGCTCACCAGCCATTTTTAAGTTCTGCATTACAAGATCGGCTGTCGACCAAGTTGTATTACAATCATAATTGTACTTTATTATGTATGTTGATTGTTCATCTGTGAAATGTCCTGAAATTTAGGTGAACTGGGAATTAATATTATAAATGATAGAAACTTTACGCAAATGAAATTAATAATGATAGAAATCACAACCAAGACATAAAGTACCTACGCCTTATTGTTAGCCTGGTTTATATATTCGTATTGGCATTTGATCATGTCATGCTGATAATAAAATGTTTCTATGCTTTCAAAATTAATCTGTTTGAGTACGTACTGATTCACTAACAATAATTTGCAATTAGTAAGTATAATTTTTTGGTCAATGAGTAGATGAAGTAGTGTCAACGTCTGTGTACTGTTGAAGTTTATGCAATGGCGCGTGTAAATAACACATCTCAAATAATACACAGTTTAGTGGTGCGCCTGACAGATAAGGTTACTGCTTATAAAGAATGGTATTGGTATCGGATTCGACCTGGAACATGTGAAGTTCAAATGATAACTATGTAGACAACATTAGGGCATTATATTTCATTATTTCTATTGTCATTTATTGATAATAAATAAAGTTAATTTCTTTGAATTGTCTTTAATAATTCATACCCGGTATTAAATTGAAACTCGTTCTTTTATTGGTATAGATGGCTATTGGCATATGCTTTTGTATTGTATAACAAACATACCTTTATGTTTCATCTTTGACTGCAATGAACTTGGTTGAGATGGTGTTCCGCTTGGGGTAAACAATTTCCCTTTTTCGCTCATAGTGCCTGACAAAAAATATGCTGGTTTATTTACTAATTGTTTCTTACCTTATATTACTTACGTAAAAATCTGCTAACGATTATAATCCTTGTACGATCTTCCGTTCATAGTTCATTGTATTTACAAACGCATTTGTTTCATTATAAAGTTTGGTCTATTAGAAAAAAAAAATTAAGGAACAATACATAACATCTTATTATATCAATACCAACAATCCTTTATATGTTTTTCTTTTTTTTTTGTCTTGAGATGGTTCTGTTTGGCAATAACAAGGCATTGTTGTACACTACACTTGATTTTGAATGTCTTAAATATATTTTGACATAAATGCAAGTGTCATTTTCTTTAATGAAATGCTGTGTAATTATAAAGCCATCATTACCTTTATTTCCCATTAAGTGCCAGTCTGCCTAAGAATCAGGCAGTGTTGAAAACATGACCAAAAAAAACCCACCCAATTTGACATCAATTTCAGTTCATAATATGTAGTTAAGCACAAAAATAACATCCATTTCCATTTTCTGTTCTGGTAATAGAAGATACAATTTGGTAGATATGCACTAGAAATTTATAAAAAAGGGAAGATTACTCTGTAATTTGCTATCATTCTTACCATTTTTTTAACCGAGTTATTTGATATAACCAGAAACACACAAACGAAAGAATAATGTTTTTTAACTCATGATAATGGTTAGTATTAAATAGCATGAATAGCTCAATTGTTTTTTTCTGATCATGTTTGGATTTTTACCTAAATTGCCTAATTCTTACATAGACTAGCACTTAATATACTTATAAAGTCGATACTAATAGTGATGATAAGTCGTAAACGGTGAATTTACAAGATAATAAACCTTCCTTTACAAATTCTTTCTTTTGTGTTTGACAGAGGTAATGTTTGTTCAGCGGAATCACAAACCACAAGATTTTTCGATATATTTTTGTTTAAACATCATAAGATAAATTAGTAATTTAGATAATGTGACTAATCTAATCTAGTATGTTAACATACCAGTTGCTCTGGGTGTGTCGGACTGTGACTGTTCCTTTTTCTGAAATTTCTGTAATTTGTGTGACTCTGTGAATACAAAATTTGCAGTTGATTATCGGGAATTATGATTAACAAATGCAATGACTAATTAAAAACCAATTGTTCAGGGAACAATTGAAAGTCTTTCCACACCAAAGAAATTTTGATAAGAAGATATTTTTTCATACTGATGCGATAAATGATGGTTTAATTATCTTTTTGAGTGATATAAGGGAGATAATATGCTACTTCCGGTAAAATGAATGTCACATCCGGTCTCATATGATTACTTCTTTCACACTGATTTCAAAAATATATAATTTCTATATACTTTTGTATGTAGAATGGGAGATAATTGGCCACTTCCGGTTTGTTGGAAGTCATTTTTAGTCTTCAGTAATCTGTTTTATGTATCTATATGACAAAATATATGGATTCTGGGTACTTTTAGGTGAAAAAATTGCAAAAAAAGCTACTTCCGGTTTTCTAAAGGTCACTTCCGGTAGCCATTTTTCAAGGTCATTTGTCACTTACCCTTTTGTATGAGGTCAAATGTCTTTATAATGAACTTAATTGAAATTATAATCAAATAACCTCATATCAAGACATTTCAGGGGCACCAACTCCTATAAGATGCCATTTAATTGTATAAGACTAAATGTAGCATATCTTCATTACAATAAAGCTGACATTTAGCACTTGTTCTTTTATATGTATCTCTCAATGTGTCGGAGAAAAGGCAAAAACAAGCAAAAGTCACAATTGAGAACTTGACCTTGACCTTTGACCTTGACCTCATTTTCTAAGTTAGGACCTAGGGGACTCAAATAAAAACATTCCAGGGTTATACCGTTAATAGTTTATGAGTTAAATAAACATAACGACAAATTTATTTTGTAAAGGTAGATAACTCCTATAAAATTTCATCGAATCGCTTCGATCGAAACACGCCAAAAATTCCTGAGGATGTAACGAACAATGTGAAAAAGAAATTTTGTCGATATCTTTTTTGTTACGGAGGAGATGCACACAGAGGATAAACAGTGAAAAGGGAGATAACTCTTACATAGAAAATGGTTCGCCTTAGCAGAGTGAAATTTAAAAGCGCATAAACTATACGATACCATATGAGAAATATCTAAGCGACATATTGCGAAACAAACATTTTGCGCAAGAACAAAATTTGGCGGAAGAAAAAAAAAGAAAAAAATAATAATAATAATAATAATCAGAACAAAAACAATAAGTCTTTCCACAGAAAAGTGGAAAGACTTAATTATCAGTTTTATCAACTTTATTGGAGTACTAGTGAAAAGTAACATCACAAAATACTGAACACAAAGCAAAATTCAAAACCGAAAATCCAATCAAGTTGCAAAACCAAAAGCTCTAACACATCGAATGAATGGATTTAAGATGTCTAAAATCAATTAATAATGTTATGCAGTACAATTTGTGCAGACGATTGCACTTAATCATGTAATTATGCACGTTTTTGGTTTTACATTCTGACCAAAGAAATGTAAGTGTATTGTTTCAAACAATTATTAGCTTTTTCTATTATACGTACTTTTTAGTTCATCAAACACCTGCGTCAAGCTTTTTCCTGAAAAACACAAAAAGAAAATGTTTCTTTTTCAATGTTGCTATTTTCCCATTTCATGCAATTCAAAACAAAATTCGTGCACGTAAATAGTAAATTAAAATATATATTCTTACTTTTTGGCTTGCCTTTGGCAGGAAGTATTGGCTTTGGTGGACTGTTGTCTCTTGAATAAATGGTATGCTTTAAAGGTGTCAGGTACATTGGCTCCGTAAATAACATTTCCATCTCTGTTGAAGGTAAAGTGGATTAGGTAATAAAATATTAAAATTGAAGATACATGTTAAAAGTATGTAAGGAAATACATTTGATATACACACCTTTCTTCCAAAACTACTCTTCAAAAAATATTGTCTATAAACAAGAGAATGTTGACCAACTCATGAATTTGATTCAGTCGTGTCTGTAACAACGTATTTGATTTTAACAAAAGAAATCTAAGAACTGAAATAATTTAATAAATTCCATAATCGGTTATCGTCAAATTTATTCTGAAATCAATTGTAAGCGTTTTATGGGTTGTGCTTTCCACTTATATATTAGGTTGGTTTTACAAAACCCATCAAAGGAGATTGTCATAGGTTGAAGACATAACCCTAACTCTAATCACTACCCTCACCTTAATCTTTTATTGATGTTAATTGCAATCTTAAGCTTTCATGTCAGTAACTGCTAGTAGTCTGATCAATGTCTTCTTTCTGACGTCACACACTCAAATCAATCAATGTGATCGTAGATAGTAGATGTTTTTTGTGTTCTGTTAAAATGTTCCCTTTTAAAATTGTTATACGATGATTACTGATGTACCCATATTCTAACTATTTTATTTATTTAGTCTATTTATTCAACGCATCGATGTAAATATAACGGAATTTGATGAGACTGTCATCAATGTGAGAGGGTTAGCGCTATAGGACCAGGTTAAAACCACCATTTTCTACATTTGATGATGCCTGTCTGTAGGTTGCACTTTGTAAATACGGCTGTTTTTGAAAACCCGCCTCTTTTGGAGAGAAATTAAATATGCATAGAAAATTAATTTTGTTTACATACTGGTTCCCAGTTATGCCCTCTGTGTTCAATATCGCAGAGACAGAAGTTTAGAATGTTACCAGTAAATAAACACGTGCATATTTTTCACATTGAAATCTGTGGTAACCTTGTATTCGAGGTAGGGGTAGTTAAGAAAATAAGTGTAAGATTAAACTCTGAGAAGTTCAGGGCATATAAACGTTGAAAAAATGCCGCACAGCCCTATATTTTGACCTGGTGCAAATGAACTTTTAATTCTATGATAAGATTTTCAAAAGTTCATTGTAAAAGTGGTACAGTTTTAGCCGTAAAAGGAGTTCCTATGGCAAATTGCATTGTCAATATTTACAGAAATGCAACCTAAATAGGGTGAAAAGGGAGAACATTCAGAATTTAACCAAATTTGCTTTGTTTCACATATCTCAAATATGAAGTTTTATAAATATCTAATGAAGATTGTTAGAATCCTGGGCCTTGGATATGATGACTCAGCATAAATTCACAGTTTACAGTATGCATAGTTTACTTTTAATCCTGGATACAAAATTAATTCATATTTGCATATTTGTAAGTTAAATTGTTAAGATGTGCTTATATTTACTCGTCGCATTCATTGAAACTCATAAATCCTTCCTAAATATTATTTATGGAGTATTTGTGTCCTTTCGATAACCAAAAATTAAGCCGCAAAACATAAATCTGCTTTTTTGTCACCATGGCATTATAAATAAAAGTTAGAAAAAAAATATCTCAAGAAAACTTACAATAGTGTGTTCTATCCTGAATATGTACTAAATATTCTAAATTGCTAGAAACAGTAGAATGATTTAGGATATTTGAGGCCCAAGGGGAAAAAACATAGAAAATTACCTACCCCCTGGGTCATTATACAAATAATTGTACTTGTAAATGCTATGATTTTATGATTTTAAAGTTCTTGATATAGGAAACAATAACTATGCTTGGAAGTTATGCAAAAATCAGATGTTAGCAGTCATCTCTGCAACATTTTAAGTGAATCTATATCTCAGACTGGTATCTAGATACAGGAAGATGTGGTATGAGTGCCAATGAGACAACTCTCCATCCAAATAACAATTTTAAAAGTAAACCATTATAGGTTAAAGTACGGCCTTCAACACGGAGCCTTGGCTCACACCGAACAACAAGCTATAAAGGGCCCCAAATTTACTAGTGTAAAACCATTCAAACGGGAAAACCAAAGGTCTAATCTATATAAACAAAACGAGAAACGAGAAACACGTATATATTACATAAACAAACGACAACTACTGTACATCAGATTCCTTACTTAGGACAGGTGCAAACATTTGCAGCGGGATTAAACGTTTTAATGGATCCAAACCTTCTCCCTTTTTTTGAAACAATAGCATAACATCACAACATAGAAAAACAATGTTTTTCTCTTGCTGTTTATTACGTCTGTACACTAAATCCATTGTATGTTGGATGTATACTGATTGATTGTTTAGTCTTAGAGACTTGATTTTTTTATTAGTTGTTAATGGCTTTGAACTAGCTGTCTGAAAACTTAGAGTACTCTCAGATCTGTTCATTGTGTCTTTTTGTGTCGGGATATAAAAGTACCCGGCCACGTCCACTTTTTTTTGTCTATCTGATGAGTTAAGCCTTTTTCAACTGATTTTTATAGTTCGTTCTTATGTTGTACTGTTATACCACTGTCCCAGGTTAGGGGGAGGGTTGGGATCCCGCTAACATGTTTAACTCCGCCACATTATTTATGTATGTGCCTGTCCCTACTCAGAAGCCTGTAATTCAGTGGTTGTCGTTTGTTTATTGTTACATATTTGTTTTTCTTTCATATTTTTATATAAATAAGGCCGTTAGTTTTCTCGCTTGAATTGTTTAACATTGCCTTTTGTAGCTGAATATATGCGTTATGGGCTTTGCTCATTGTTGAAGGCCGTACGGTGACCTATAATTGTTAATGTTTGTGTCATTTAGGTCTTTTGTGGATTGTTGTCTCGTTGGCAATCATACCACATCTTCTTTTTTTATATTTCAATATGTTATCAAAACAGTTTTTAACAGGTTCTAGGTATTTTTTATCAAAAAATATGCAAATAGGGTAAGCTGGCAACATTTAAAGTCTTGTTTTTAAATTCTTTAAAATATTGAAACAGGGGAGGGGGAATAAAATGTTTAGTAAAGAAAAACTTAGAGTATACACAGTGATTTCTTTAAGACTAAAATTCTTATAAATGAGTATCATTGCGAGAAAAACTGATTTTAGAGAGTTTTCTATTTGAATAAATGTCTGCATAGGTTGCACTTTGTAAATACGGCTGTTTCTGAAAACCCGCCTCTTTTGGGGAGAAATTGAATATTCATAGAAAATTAGTTTTGTTAACATACTGGTTCCCAGATATGCTCTCTGTGTTCCATATCGCAGAGACAGTACTTGAGAAAGTGACCAGTAAATAAACACGTACATATTGTTTACATTGAAATCAGTAGTAACCTTTCATTCGAGGTAGGGGTAGTTAAGAAAATTAGTATATGTTTAAGCTGTGAAAAGTTCAGGGCATATACACGTTGAAAATATGCCGCACAGCCCAATATTTTAACCTTTGAAAAAAATTCTCGTGCAAATGAACTTTTTATTCTAGGATAAAAAAAAATCAAAGCTTCACAGTAAAAGTGGTACAATTTAGGAGTTCCTATGGGAAATTGCATTGTCAATATGTAAAGAAATGCTACCTGTACCAAGTCAGGAAAATGACAGTTCTAATCCATTCTTTTTTTATTGCGCTTTCTTATTTGATTTTGCCATGTGATTATGGATTTTCCGAATTGATTTTCCTCTAAGTTCAGTATTTTTGTGATTTTACTTTTTACCTATTCTCAAATCAATCTCGAACATCTGTTTTGATAAGTTAATACTCTGCGTATTTCTATTTACGTGTGTAATCCTTTTTGCCTTGGCTAGATGTTCAGCGAGAGTTGTTATCTAACAATTCACGTTTACTAAGCCGCATATTTACGCCTGTCCCTCCCAGGTGATGAGCCTCAAATTTTTGCTAGTCTTGAATGTGTTTATTTTTTAATTTGTTCAACAATATGTCTCAGACTTAGATGTGGAGCCCATTTTTTTTCAACAAGATTATATTTGACGTTTTTGTTTAATGGCCAGTTCAAGCTCATTCCAGTGCTGTATTTTCTCTCTTTGAGGGGAAGTCTAATAGATATCCTTGGGCTGTTTTTTTGCTTTTTGATTTGGTTGTTGACTTTTTGACGAATATGCCGTTTCCATTTTCAATTTGATGGAAATAACGATAGAGTTTAGCAAAGGAAGGTAGATCAATATAATATTATAAGTTATACCTGCTCCATCTGTCAGATTTTGTTCCTTTTCTATTTCTACGTCATCGATCTCAATCGTATCATTCTTAGCTTCCTCTTCATGAATATCACTATGATCACTGCTGTCTTGTTCAGAATCATTCTTAACACTTTGGTCGTCTTCAGTGTTTCCTTGGTAATGCATGTACTGACTATCTTCCTCCTCATCTGATGTCGTATAAGTCCTCTGTGTGTTTGTTTGCCCGCTGCTCTCAGATCTAACATTTGCTGTTCAAAAAGATCTACAATATTATCAAACACGAAAACAGCTTCGATATCGACAACATAAGCAATAAACAAGTTGTAATAGTAATTTCTATAAAAGCATTGAAATTTTGAGCAATAGCCTGTTGTATTGTATATTCTATAATTTTATATCTACATTTTTATCAAAGGTCTAATTCCTTGAGAAACGTTAAGAACTGAATTAATCGATACAAAAAGATATTTACCGTTTATAAGATCTGTAATCATTGCTCTCAATTCCATGTTCCCTTTCGTTATTTCTGCTTTCAATTCCTCCACCTTAAAGCTGTTAAACAATACTTTCAATTCCATGTTTTCTTTTCGTATTTCCGCTTTCAATTTATCTGTCTGAAAGTAATAAACTATATGTATTCTATTATTTCATCTAATTTTGAATTGAATAATATGGATCTGATACAAGCAGTAATGTGCATTTTATAATTGAAATAAAACTGGGAATAAACTTCCATGCCTATATTAAAAGATTCAGAGTTTTTAAGAAAAACCTGCAGAAGGACTGACAGACCCAAGTGTAAAGCAATACAAATTACAATTTAGTACAGAAAGTCACCGAAGTGTGCACATTTCCTGGATTGAATTTCTGTTCATTTAAAGGTCGGATATTTATATTCAACACGCGAAAATCGATTATTTTGTTACATTCTCAGTGTATCTTTTTTTTCTCAATTCAGTCTATCCGCCTGTATATGGTCCAGTTGTTTCATTTTGTGTCATTTTATCTTATATTCTATATTGTGATTGAGTTATAGTTTTGCCCTTGTGTCCGCAATATATAATGAGCACAAATTGAAACAACACATTTAATAACTTATTGCGTCCGACGCGCTTTTCTGGATTTACCTTCACCATGAACGCTCAAAGCCAAAGATTAGAAATCCAAGGATAGATAAATCGTTGAAGAGCTATATGTCAAAAATACCTAAAATAAATATCCAAATTTAACTAAAGCCAACTTGTTAGTTCATATTATTTGAGACTACCTAACAATGCGTAATATGTTTATTGAGTTATTTCCTTGTTTTACTTACCATTTTATTCATCTGTAATTTTATCCAATTATCCATTTCTGAAATCAAACAAGAAATATAAATGTAATAAATAATGTCATAGATACGGTAAGTTGATAATGAAATATTTTTTACATGTCATTATTTAAATACAACTGTAAAATTTGAAGCCGTGCTGATTATTGATATAAAAAAACAGATGAATATAGTTCCATTAAACTAATAGCAGACAAACAGAAAGATATGATATGAGCAGATAATTTAATTTTGCATTTTATAAAATACATGTGTTGTTAAACTGTCCAATGAATAAATGATTTTTGTAGATTTAACTATATTTTTTTGAAAGTATACGTTTCATTGTGTTTTGTGTTTCCCAAAGGAAAAACAGTAATCAATGAAACATTAATTATTCAAAAGTATTCAATAAAAATCCTGCCATGTTTGTATACAACTGGGTTTTGATTGGTTGATAGCCAGTGTATGTTTCACTAATTTACTGTTATCAAACAATTATCGTTAATTGTGTAACGCCACCGGGATTTATGCAAAAAAGATATATCTTTTTACCCTCTCTACCGAGGTATTTGTCAAAAAATCTCTTTTTTATATAGATCAAGACCGTTGTTTTTCTCGTTTGAATGGTTTTACACTAGTAATTTTAGGACCCTTTATAGCCTGTTGTTCGGTTTAAGCCAAGGCTCCGTGTTGAAGGCCGTACATTGACATATAATGGTTTCCGTTTAAAATTGTTATTTGGATGGAGAGTTGTATCTTTGGCACTCATACCTCATCTTCCTATATAAATCTATCTATCCGACTGGACGCTTGTAACGTCATGATAATCAATGCGTTTTTGAACGTTAATATTCGGTGTAATTAAACAGATATAGCATGTTATTGGGGGGATTTACAAAAAAAAAATACCCCTCCTTAACATGATATATATATCTGTTCAATACATTCTAACAAACATAATAGGGTACAACATGTATAAATACCACTGAACACATGTTTGAATCATTTTGAGTGTGTTTCCCAAAATAGTTAAAATGATAATTCAAATAATTCATCATTAAGGTATTAAAAAAAAACAATCATAATCATACCAGAAGTGGAAAATGAAAGACCATGTTTTTACCACCATTTTTAAGTTCAAAGTACTCGACAAAAAGACACATATCATACAGTTTATACAACTCATCATTTAAAACTCATAGTTTAAGTGTTTTATTCTACAAACTGAGGTATAAAATGGACAAAAATATCAGGCCAGTACAAAAATATTATAGATGCCGTTGTATAATATTCTAACAGAATTAAAACAGATATTCTATAATGAAAATATGTTTATAAATTGATCACCAACAATTCTTTACTTTTATGTGCAGCAAAGCAATCTGATGTTATTATAAAATGGTCGGAAATAGCAGTCCAGTACAAAGTTATTAAAGAAACAAAAAGAAATAGTGTCACTTTTTATCATTATCGACATAAATAATGCTAACCATTAGACTTATACACGTCTTGATTTTCGTAAAACTATTCACCATTGCCCACACAAAGAACATACTAGTAATTTAAATATTGTGCAGTTTTGTCAATTTTTTACATTTTTTTTGTAGAATATATGAATGAATGTCGATGAAAAATCTCATACAATATCATAGTACAGTTACTTTAAGTTTACATGGGAAAAAATGAGTATGTAAAATTTTACCACTTTTTTTATTTAAAATCGTTATGGAACTGCTGTCAATTTTTTTTTGCAGTACCTTGGTGTTCAAAATAAAAACAACATAAATTCAGATTTTTCATTTCTTACCTGTTCAATAAAATAATAAAATTATCCGAGAAGTAAATTTTGAACTAACCTGATTGTGTATAAGACTTCGTGTCGATTGCTTAATCCTCTTCGTGCAATAGTTTTAAACGTTAAACCTTCTTTCTTCCGTTTGTGACGTTTTACCTTCTCCCTTCCTGATGTTTTGATGGTATAAGGAAGATGTCGAGGATTGGTAACTAGGAGAAGGACAAATGAGGAAGGAAGAAAGCATGACATAACATATGCTAAGAAGAATGAGGAAGGTGTGTGGTCGCAAGGTGAGGAAGGAAGACTTACCGTTATAAGATAAAGGTCAGCGATAACAATAGGAAGGAAGAATGGGGATGCTTAGTGGTCGCAAGGGGAAGGAAATTAATAAGTTCCGTAATAAGAGGAAGGTCAGCGATTACAATAGAAAGGAAGAGTGAGGAAAGCGTGTGGTCGCAAAGGGAAGGAGAAAGACGTACCGTAATAATGAGAAGGTAAACGGTTACAATGGGACGGGATAATGAGGAAGGTATGTGGTCGGAAGGGCAAGGAAAAAGACGTACCCTCACAAGAGGAAGGTCATCGGTTACAATAGGAAGGAAGCATGAGGAAGGTATGTGGTCGCAAGGGCAAGGAAATCGACATACTGTAATAAGAGGGAGGTCAGCGATTACAATAGGACGGGAGAATGAGGAAGGTGTGTGGTCGCAAAGGGAAGGAAAAAGACGTACCGTAATATGGAAAAGGTCAGTGGTTACAATAGGAAGGAAGAATGAGGAAGGTGTGTGGTCGAAGGAGGCCGAATGAAGGCAATTATTGTCATGTATAGAATTGAGGGCTACGGTTTTCTTAATATCTAATGCTTATGAATATGTGTTGTAAAAATGCATTTAGTTAATTACTTGTCCTACATAGGAAAATAAAGGAGATGCCTTTTTTCACTCTTTGTCGTGGTATTTGCCCCCAAAAATACTCTTTTTCATAGAGATTATATCGTTGGTTTTCCCGTTTGAATAGTTTTACACTAATTTTTAAGGGCCCTTAATAGGTTGTTGTTTGGTGTGAGGCAACACTTCTTGTTATAGGCTGTGCATTGACCTATAATGGTTTAAATTATAAATTGTTATTTGGATTGAAAGTTGTCTCATTGGAACTCATGCCACATCTTCCTATATATATATCTATTTATACGACTGGACGCTTGTAACATCATGATCATCAATGCGTTTTTGAACGTTAATATTCGGTGTAATTAAACAGATATAACATGTTATAAAGGGGAATTTACAAAAAAAACTCCTTAACATGACATATATGTTCAATACATTCTAACATACATAATAAGATACAACATGTATAAATAACACTGAACACGTTTTTAGGCATTTTGTGTGTTTCCCAAAATATTTAAATAATAATTCGAATAATTCATCCTTTATGTATTAGTAAACCCCAATGATAATCATACAAGTAGTGTAAAATGAAAGACCTTTTTTTTACCACCATTTACTTAGTTCAAAGTACTCGAAAAACAAATACCATACAGCTTATACAACTCATCATTTGAAACTGATAGTTAACGTGTTTTTATTCTACAAACTGAGGTATAAAATGGACAAAAATATCAGGCCAGTACAAACATATTATAAATGCCGTTGTATAATATTCTAACAGATTTAAAAAAGATATTCAATAATGAAAATCTGTTTTTAAAATGATAACGTAACATTCTTCATTTTTATGTGTAGCAAAGCAATCTTATGTAAAAAATGGTCGGAAATATCAGTCCAGTACATAGATATTAAAGAAAAAAAAAAGAAATTTTGTCACTTTTTATCATTATTGATATAAATAATGCTTACCATTAGACTTATACACGTCTTGATTTTTGTAAAACTATTCACCATTGGCCACAAAAAGACCATTATTTCAATATTGTGCAGTTTTGTCAATTTTTTCATTTTTTTTGTAGAATATATGAATGAATGTCGATGAAAAATCTCATACAATATCATAGTACAGTTGCTTTTAGTTTACATAGGAAATACATAGGAAAAAATGAGTATGTAAAATTTTAGTATTTTCTTATTTAAAATCGTTATGGAACCGCTGTCAATTTATTTTTACCTGAACCTTGGTATTTCCAAAAATAACATGTATTTAGATTTTTTTCTTTCTTACCTGTTCAATAAAATGATAAAATGATACGAGAAGTAATTTTGAACTAACCTGATCGTGTGTAAGACTTCGTGCCGACTGTTTAATCCTCTTGGTGCACTAGTTTTAAACGCTAGACCTTCCTTCGTCCGTTTGTGACGTTTTACATTCTCCCTTCCTGATTTTCTGATGGTATAAGGAAGATGTTGAGGAAGGAGGATGGTGTTTAGTAACTAGTAGAAGGACGAATGAGGAAGGAAGAAAACATGACATTAAATTTTAAAAGAAGAATGAGGAAGATTTGTGGTCGCAAGGGCAAGGAAAAGACGTACTGTAATAAAAGGAATGTCAGCGATTACAATAGGATGGAAGAATGAGGAAGGTGTGTGGTTGCAAAGGGAAGGAGAAAGACGTACTGTAATAAGAGCAATGTCAGCAATTGCAATAGGAAGGAATAATGAGGAAGGTGTGTGTGGTCGCAAAGGAAAGGAGAAAGACGTACTGTAATAAGAGGAATGTCAGCGATTACAATAAGAAGGAAGAATGGGGAAGGTGTGTGGTTGCAAAACGAAGGAGAAAGACGTACTGTAATAAGAGGAATGTCAGCAATTGCAATAGGAAGGAGGAATAAGGAAGGTGTGTGGTGGCGAAGGGAAGGAGAAAAACGTACCGTAATAAGAGGAATTTCAGCAGTTACAATAGGAAGGAAAAATGAAAAATATGTGGGGTCGCAAAGGGCAAGGAAAAAGACGTACCGTAATAAGAGGAAGGTCAACGGTTATAATAGGACGGAAGAATAAGGAAGGTGAATTGTCACATAGGGAAGGAGAAAGACGTACGGTAATAAGAAGAAGTTCAGGGATTACCATAGGAAGGACGAATGAGGAAGGTGTGTGGTCGCAAGGGCAAGGAAAAAGACGTACTGTAATAAGAGGAAGGTCACCGATTACAATATGAAGGTAGAATGAGGAAGTAGTGTTGTCGCAAAGGGAAGAAGAAAGATGTACGGTAATAAGAGGAAGGTCAGCGATAAAATACGAAGGAAGAATGAGGAAGGTGTGTGGTCGCAAGGGAAGGAAAAAGACTTACCGTACTAGAAGTTTCCAGATTTTCTACGGTACCAACCGTAGTACGAACTGAGAGCCGTCATGGAAGTTTTGAAATTAATTCATATATGCCCTTTATGTCGATGTAGGTTTCATGAATCATTATAAAACGTATTTAGATGATTTTAAGCTACAACTTGGTATAATATTCCCTAATAATATCAAAAAATATTGCGTGTACTCGATTATGCTTTGAACCAACCGTTGCAAGTAACCGTTGCAACGAACGGTTGTAAATTTAGATTTATTTCCCATGAAATTGCACCAGCAAAAAGAGGCCAAACAAAACGTACAATCATACTTTATCTTATGTTTGTCTGTTAGACTGATATAATAGCTTAAGATAAAACAATTTAGCATTTTTCGGGGGTAGGCTTTTAGAAGATAATTATTAAAAAGAGCTAGTTTGAAATACAAAATTGACCTTATTGAAAATATATATAATGTTAACGGTGAATTAAAAAAAAATGTGGTACGTTTGACGCCACGAAGGGCATAATTACACAACAGGATGCACAACATCATTGGAAAGAATAAAAACAAAAACAAAAATTTCTATCATGTTATTGGACAGGATCAGAGCCTCGTGTGTCTCATATAACTATTACAACATAGCTCATAATTATTAAATATCATTTATATATTTTGTACACACTGAGAAATATCACTTCCTAGACTCATGAAAGTTGGTAAATGCTTATTTGTGAACAGCCAGACATATGTTTTATCATTGTTTAGTTCTTTACAATTAGTACAACACTGTTTTCTATATCCAATAACAGTTTTCTCTATTCGCTATATAAAGAACAGCTTACTGTAAAATGAGTCTCATCCTCAATAGATTTTAATCTATGCGATAAGTATGATAGCATAACAAATCGGAGATCAACTTACTTGTTTATAATAAATATATAATAAATAATCAGAAGGCCTTCTTTGCATTCTATGATAGCATTTAGTATTGTAGTTTATTTTAGTTGTACGAATTCATTATCTATAATCAATTTCATGTATATATTTCTGAAATTAGTCACATATCGTCATTCAAACGTATGATAAATTTTACTAACGTTAAAGGTACAGATATGGGATCAAATAATAGATACACTAATCATTCCCTAGACAGAAGCCTTTGTTAGTGTTGTTTTTTTTAAATTTATTTTAGTTCATTAATATGTTTTGAAGTGCGGGTTTTTCTCACTGCATTGAAGACCCTTTAGTGACCCGTGGATGCTATTTACTCTTTGGTCGGGTTGTTGTCTCTGTGACATATTCCCAATTTCCATTTTATCTTTTTCTAAGAAGAAGAAAGACGTACGATAATAAGAGGAAGCTCAGCTCAGCTAGAAGGGAGAATGATTAAGGTGTGTGGTCCCAAAGGGAAGGAGAAAGACGTACTGTAATTAGAGGAAGGTCACACCTTCCTCATTCTTCCTTCTTATTGTAACTGATATTCTTCCTTCTATTTGTTGTGTTATGCTTTCATCCTTCCTCATTATGTGTATAAAAATGTAATAAGCAGACATACCAGGTTCAGGAGGGGTATTTTTTTCGAAAATGCCACTCAAGAACATGCTATATCTGTTTAATTACATCGAACGTTAACGTCTAAAAACGCATTGATGTTAGGGACGTTAAAAGTGTCCAGTCGGATAGATAGAAATAGGAAGATGTGCAAATGAGACAACTCTCCATCAAAATAAAAATTTATAAAAGTAAACCATTATTGGTCAATGTGCGGCTTTCAACACGGAGCCTCGGCTCACACCGAACTATAAAGGGCCCTAAAATTACTAGTGTAAAACCATTCAAACGGGAAAACTAACGATATAATTTCTAAAAAAAATAGTATTTTTGGCAAATACCACGACAGAGAATCTAAAACGGCATCTCCTTTATTTGCCTTTTTAGGTCAAGTAATTAACCAAATGCATTCAAACAACACATATGCCTAATCATAAGATATTTAAAACCGTAGCGTTTCCTTCCATTTTGGTTAGGGTTAGGGTTTGGGTTAGGGTTAGGGTTAGGGTTAGGGTTAGGGTTAGGGTTAGGGTTAGGGTTAGGGTTAGGGTTAGGGTTAGGGTTAGGGTTAGGGTTTGGGTTAGGGTTTGGGTTAGGGTTAGGGTTAGGGTTAGGGTTAGGGTTAGGGTTAGGGTTAGGGTTGGGGTTAGGGTTAGGGTAGTGTACTTTGACGAGGGTTAGTGAGGTGCCCTTTCTCTCTTCTGCGCATGTCTGCCCTTTTTTGTGACTGCGCATGCGTCAGATATTTCAAAACATATTTCTAAGTCCAGAGTATGAAAAGTGCCTTTGACTTCAATCTTCAAACAGATGTAGAATGGATTTGAATAGAGATATTTTTATAAAGTTAACTGTTCCTAAAAGATAGAGAAGCAATCTAGAGAATGAAAACGTATTGGTATCACTGAAATGTACGGCCGCACCCTCCGACCTCACTGATATTGGAAAGATTTTTTTTTTTTTTTTAACTATTTTGATTTCCTCTTTGCAAGTGAGCCACCCTATTTAAATTTCACAAACCTAATTCTGAGAGTGAGAAACGATGAAAAATTCTTTGAGACCATGTGAAATAGCCAGCGTATTTCGTCTTTCGTCGATTTTGTTCAAACACGTTTCATGTTGTTACTCAAAAACCCCACGAGTTATACATGTCTTATATGCTTCAAAATTTTGCGCATTTTGTCAGCTTTCAAATGAAATATAGTTCCAGCCTCTAGGTAGTTAAATGACAAAGATTTCGTTATTCTTGTGAAAAATTTGGAAATCTTTCTAAAAAAAATGCACATTTTGGAAGCATATTTTTTTGTTTCAAAAAGTAAGTCTCTGATCTGAGGCTATCTTAAAAGAACTAGAAAAAACCAGTCTAAATTACTTAGATGTTTTTCCGATTGCACGAGAAATGGTAAAGATACGAGACTGCGAAAATGACAAAATTGCTACTTTCCAAATAGACAGCAAAAACAGGAATTTCATATGACAGACCACGCATAAGATTCATCGCATAGCAGCTTGTCAGGGCTTTCCAAAACGTCAAAGATCTTTCAAATCGGTTCAAAAATGTCATAGTGTCACTGTTACAATGAGAGGGGTTGGGTTTTGGGTTTGACTTTGGGGTTTGGGTTAAGTTTGACGTTAGGGATTGGGTTTGAGGTTGAGTTACGGTAAGGTTAAGGTTTGGGTTAGGGCTTGGGGTTTTCGTTGGGGGTTGATTTTGGGTCAGGCTTAGAGTTAGGGTCTAGGTTTGGGTGAAGGTATGGGTATGAGTTTGAGTTTGAATTAGATTTATTGAAGTTGACTTTTGCGAGGGTTTGCCAATTGAGATGCCCATCAATTCTGTACATAAGTGCCCTTTTCTGTGACTGCGCATGTGTGAAAATTTCTAAAAAATATTTTTGAAGTTCAAAGTATGAAAAGTGTCTTTGACTTCAATCTTCAAAGAGCTGTATAATTGATTCGATATAACCAATCGTTAAAAATGATGCTATATGTGACAATAACTTGAGTAGTTTCTGTATTTTATGCTGATTAAGAACATTCATGGTCATCGTATAATTAATTAATAGATGGAGCACATGGTTGTGTTGTACCATGGCTTAGAAAGATAAAACTAATGGTTGGCTTCCTCCACATTAAAACATAGAGCCACTCATGTACTGTGGTATGTACAGGTAGGAATTAGACTTTTGGTTCAAACTGGAAAGATCAGAGGCGATAGTTTTCTTCAATTGTTCAAGGAGATCATTTTTTATTAATGGAGCTCAAAAGATCTTTGTTCCAAGCTGTATCTTGATGCATAGTGTTGAATCTCTTTTTTGTCATAATGTCGGCCAAAAATACAACAAACTGTCAAGTTATACGTGTTATCTAAAGATTAAATAATGGCAGTCCCCTGTAACATACACTTATCATATCGTGCTGTCCCTATAGTAACTAGACATTTAGGTGAGAGAAACATACAATTAGTTTTCCTACTGGTTGTGTAATATGGACATTCGTGTTTTTTAAGATTTTTACTAATTTACTGCTGATTTAGTTTGGTATGTTTGTTGTAGAAATTTTCCCCCTTTTAACAGCATGTACCTCTCTGCATTCCTCGGGTTTGGTATTTGTTTAATCTGCTTTATTTTTTCATGTACTTAAATTACTCTTACTTGTGGATTTTGACATACTATGAATGACAAAATTATTTCATTCAATGAAATACTTTAAATTTCTGTTGAGTCTGGGTTTTTTTAAACATTTGACGTGATACTGTACGTATGTATCCCGTCATACTTTGAACCACACCTTATTTATTTATTATTATTACATTTACTGTTGAGTCTGTTGTTTGTTATATCAACTTTACGTGACTATGCATGTATGTATACATTCATACTTTGAACGACAAAATTATTTGTATGTCTACCTGTGCGAATTTCAAACGCGCAATTTTACACCAGCAATGAAAACCATCTATTCTTTACGGGTAGACTTTATATAGATAAATTAGGTGGTATAAGAAAAGCATAATGAGTATAATAAATTTGATGTATGCCTTTTTGTGCTTCTTTGTTACATTTGTTGTTTTTATAGTGATGGAAGTATGTTTGTTTTGTTCATACTTTTAACGACAAAATTATTTTTATGTCTACCTGTACGAATTTCAAACGCACATTTTTACACCATTACTTGTCACAACAAAGCAAAAAAAATTGATTTGTTCATAGTCAACAGCTATTTTTATATAATACAAAGATGATACTTTTCAATTATACACCATATTAGACAAAACAATGTATAAATCACACTGAACATTTTGTATAGCCTTTTTTTACTTTTCCAAAACATAGTTCAAACAATGATAAATTATCTAAGCGTTTAATGAAAACAACGGTTATAGAAAATAAACCCTGCATTTAAATTCACTTACATTTTTCTCAGTCATAAACATGTATTTTTAATTTTAGTTTCTTGTGTATAATTAGGAGTTTAGTATGACGTCCATGTTCACTGTACTATTAGCGGCCAGCTGTAGGACACCTACGGATGCGGGAATTATCGCTACATTGAAGACCCATTGGTTGACTTCGGCTGTTGTCGGCTCTTATGTCGGATAGTTGTCGCTTTGACACATTCGCCATTTCCTTTTTCAATTTTATGTTGGGTGTCTTAAAGCATCCTTCCTTTTTTATTTGATGGTCTTATAAAATATTTTGGAAAGTTAACGTAACATATTTACCATAGCAGATAACCAGTAAATAACAGTGTAAAATGTGTATTGTTATTCCGGTGATGGTTACTTTCTTATATGCAATGAAATGTTGTTTGAAATGTTCACTGAAACACTGGAAAGGATTAAACTTTATTCATGCCAGTATTTCTTTGATTGAAATAAAGGTAAATACTGTACATTTTGTTTCAATGCCAATTTAGCAAAGACTAATAGGGTGTAGGGTGGTATTACACCTTAAGTGGTAGGGTCATAACAGAACATTTCAATAGTTGTATAACGGAATATAACTAGACGGACTATAACGTGTAGAGCTATAAGTAAGGAATTAATACGTAATATATGCACTATCTTTTTATAACGTTTTTTTCTAAAACATTTCTGGTGTGAAAAGTACCAAAAAAAATATATATAAAGGCAGTAATGAACTATGTCTATATTCAAAATGTAAAATAATAATCATACAAAGACAAATATATAATCTTTGAAATACTGAAGTAGTTGATCTACAGGACAGGATCTTACTGGTATCACTGCTGCGGGAACGGTCGCACTTTCCGATTTCATTCGTGTGTTAGTGAAGCCAAACCCTGACATTAACCCGACACTACAAGAGATATAGAGATGCAGTATTCGCCATAGTCTTGCTCGTCAAAAGGTATTGTCATTAACGGGGTCAATTTTTTTTCATTTCAATCCGATCGGAGGATAGGTTCATGTTGAAATTTTGATAAAAATTGACTTTGAAAAGAGTTCAGCTCAAACCCGATATTTACTACAATTCTAAAAACTACAACAGATAACATATCGCAGTCTTCACTATAAGCATACTCGTCGAAAAGCATTGCCGCTAATCGGCATATTCTCGTATGTTAAGCAACATGCGGAGCAGCAACTGCTTATCCTTCCGGAGTACCTGAGATCACCCCTAATTTTTGGTGGGATTTGTGTTGTTTATTCAGTAGTTTTCTATGTTTTGTCATGTGTACTATTGTTTTTCTGTTTGTCTTTTTTAGTTTTGGCCATGGTGTTGTCAGTTTGTTTTAGATTTATGAGTTGGACTGTCCCTTTGGTATATTTTGTCCCTGTTTTTTTTTAACTCAATCGAAGCATAGAATCGTGTTTAAGTTAAAAGAAAAGGTTGATTTGAAAAGAACTAAAGATACCTACCCCTCATATTCTCGATACATTTGTGAAAAAAACTAAATGCAATAATTCAATAGGTTACCCCTATGCTTACCCGTCTAAAAATTGAAAAGCCTATCACTCCCTGTGGAGAACAATCAAAGATACTTGAATTACACAAATCAATATTGGTATCCCGGGGGTGTAGGTTTATGCATAAAATGTAACTGTTTTTTTTTAAGTTTATAGTAAATATGTCTGTTAAAACATATTTAAAACTTTAGAAATCTACTGAGTATAAGATTGTTTATTAAGTGTTTTTTTTTCAGGGACATTTAATCATTATTGTGAGAAAGAGACATATACTACATGAGACATACACTACAATTATAGTATGTGTCACTTATGTTAGTTAGCTAACGGTTATGGAAAAATTATGAAATAATAATTATTGAAATTTTAATAATTTAAAAGATCATTGCCATTTTTTTCTGTAAAAATATAACTGGTGTAACCAAAGAACCTGATTCAATTAATGTTTATGCATGGTCACGATAAAACGATGAAGCTTATCTTTTTATTCAACTAAAATCCGAAGGAGGACTTTAAGTTCGACATGCATCCGTTACACCAGTCTGTTGTCAAAGTTTTTCTCGGAAGCTTCCAGCAAATTTATTTTTATCATTGTAATGAAAATATATTGAGATTGTTAATTGTTGGAAGTTTACCTTTCAATATAATGATCACTTTGTAAACTTTATCCTCTATCATGATTGAAAAGGGGAAAGTTCACAAAAAATGTATACATTGTGTATTGCAAGTATTTCTACTTTAATGTCACATGTAGAGTAAACATGTGTACCTTCAAATTATATTGTATATCAGAATCTTAAAAGATATAATCCTACTTATTCATAAAAGTATTATTTTTTTCCGATGACTTCGTATCCAAACGTGTAAAATTTTCTATTCCATGACAATTTTCAAATTTCACCATAAAAAGACGGAAGAATTACAAAAGTTAATTTTTACACAAAAATACAGTTTGATGGCCTGGTCTTATGAGAATATTAAAATATCCACGCAAAATAAGAAAATAACGAATACTATTTGTTATTGAAGCAAACAGATGTCTGGGGTTCCAAAAACAATGCCTGCTATGTATACATTAAAATGGCTACTATGCTATCTATGACAGCAAATTTTAAATCATAATCATAAGTCAAGGATGTTTAAAATACCTTACTTACATAAAATTTACATCATTAAACAGTTAAAACCTTAAAAAACTATATTAAACCACGTGAAGAAACAATTCAACTGTTAACTGCCCTCATTATACTGGATACCTAAATTACACAAAACTCCATATAAAGAACGATACATAGCTGGGTCTTCAAAATGTTCGACTACACATCTTTCAAAAGTACAGACTACTATTCTTTCTACAGTTAAAGATGGGCTTCACAAATATTGTAAGGAGATATATTCTACCAGTGGTGTTAACCAGATGTGAATTCTCAAAAATTCGAAAGATCTACTGCTTCACCTTCGATCACAATCTTTGCAATTTTGCAGCAACATAAAAACTTTTGATTTTTCTACGCTATATACTACTATTTCCCATGCTCAGTTGAAAGATTGACTTCACAATCTCATAAAACAGAGCTTTTTCTATAAAAATGGGAATCGTAGATACAATTTTTTTGGTTTTGGGATACAATAATTCATATTTTGTGAAAAATCACACTGAATCTTCCAGAAAGTATACTGAAGATGATATTATATATGGACTTTTTGATCGACAATATATTTGTTGAGTTTGGAGGAGTTATATTTCAACCGACAGTCGGTATTCCAATGGGTTCTCATTGTGCACCCCTGCTGGCTGATTAGTTTTTGTACCCGTATGAAGCAGAATGTATTCAGAACCTTCTAAAAGACAAAAAGAAAAAACACCTTGCAAAATTCTTTAATTTTATATTGATAATGTTCTATCATTGAATAACCCATTCTTCAGCCAATACTTACATCTTATATATCCCAGTGAACTTGAAATTAAGGATACTACTGATACTAGAAGGACTGCTTCATACCTTGATATTTTCTTCAACATTGACGTAGATGAACGACTTCACACGAAAATCTATGATAAACGGGACGATTTTAACTTCCCAATTATCAATTTCCCATTTCTCAGCAGTAACATACCTCTGCCCCTTCGTATTGTGTTTATATATCACAATTGATACGCTATTTACGTGCTTGTTTACTCTATATGGACTTCATATACAGGAGTGTGCTCCTTACGCAGAAACTGCTCCAACAAGAGGAGGACGGATTAAAATTGACACTCCGTTGATTTTATGGACACCATCACGAATTGGTGGCTTGATACGATGTGTCTTTAACCAAACTAGCTAAGGAAATTTTTACTACATGGTAGATTGTGGTTTGTCATTATGTCGTCTAATCTTTTAATTACCAAACGTGACATTTATTCTACATATGTTAAATAGCTTGTTGTTGAATTTTAGGTGTGTTTGTCATATAGATGATTACTCTTATGATACTTCGTCCATACTGTATTTTTTTTAATTAGCCCGACATGTTTTGATTGTTTTTGTTTTGATATGTTAATCAATATTCAACAAGCCTGTTAAAATCTACAGTATGTATCCATTGACAATCATTTTCGGGGTCAAACTATTCAAACTTATCTAAACTTTTGAGTTGTTTGATAATTGGCATTCTAATATGACGTGCTTCTTTCGCTTTGTAAACAACACTGTGATAAAATTCTCGATATATCTATACTTAGCGCAGACTCCGTGGTGTACATAATAATGGCTGTTACAATATACTTCCCACGTAAATCCGCATGTATTGAAACCTATTTGCAAACCCTTTGTCGATTTAATTGATTTAAAAATTGCAATTCAGAAAAGACAAATTCACTTTTATTCTTATTCGGATGCATAATAAAAAGAAGTAATGCATAAGAACTCGGAGAAACCAACAAAATAAAAATAAAATAAAATTCCGCGAAAGTCTATTAATGTTTTTGGCGCATTTAAGTCATTTCAAAACATGACGTCATACAAATGAACCTCAAGAGTTGAACGTTTTCTGTTACGTTAACTATTGACATGTCGTTTACTATTGTATTAAAATTGATTATCAAGGTAGGTTATGTTTGATTTTCTATTCTATTGCATTATTCGCATATGTACTGATTTCAGCAAGTCAACATGGCGGCTCATTGGTTACGAAATGTCAACTTTGGATTTGACGGTAGCTCACGGGAAAAAACATATAAATCAACATGACAATTGTTGGTTTTGAGAATGAAACATATTTTTTTTCAGCGGTTGTTCACGAAATAATCCGTACAAGCTACGGATCTATTAAAATGATGAGCTTTATCTAACAGGGAGTAAAAAAGAACAGCCATACACACAGATTTAGCCACCCTCGCTTCAGTAAAGTACATAGAAATATGTCAAATTTCAATCTTATAAAGATTGAAAGAAAAAGAATGTCATGTTTTGCAAATAAATTAGTAATTATAAAAATGAAGATATGGTATGATTGCCAATGAGACACCTAGCCACAAAAGACCAAAATGACACACAAGTTAACAACTATAGGTCACCGTACGGCCTTCAACAATGAGCAAAGCTCATACCGCATAGTCAGCTATAAAAGGTCCCGATAAGACAATGTAAAACAATTCAAACGAGAAAACTAACGGCCTTATTTATGTAAAAAAATTAACGAAAAACAAATATGTAACACATAAACCAACCACAACCACTGAATTACAGGCTCCTGACTTGGGACACGCACATACATACGGTAAATAATGTGGCAGGGTTAAACATTTTAGCGAGAACCCAACCCTTCCCCTAACCTGGGACAGTGGTATTAGAGTACAACATAAGAAAGAACTATAAAAATCAGTTGAAAAGGCTTAGCTCATCAGATATGCAAAAATACAAGTGGAGTATTGTTGTGTCTTTGTTTGTAACGAAATAACCTATTGAAGAACATTTTATCGGGTCAAAATAATAGGTTATTTCTACATGTTTACTTTAAAAAAAAAACATCGCTTTCTTTCTTCTTCTTTTTTTTTTAGAAAGGGCTAACGAAAAGGCAAAGGCATAGGCAACGGGAGGAAATTCGCTTCGACGGACAAAGGGAGGATGATATTACCTCAGGCAATGCAAGATAAAGAAAGTCAACCGTCATGTATTACAGAAGAAAGGTCCACAGTTTAAAAATCAATAATAGATATATTGAAAGCCGATCGCGCAAAACCTTTCTTTATGGTCAAGTTCGTTAAAATAACATTGTTGGATAACAAATTGCAAGTAACTCTTAGAGAAAAGAAAATCATTAACGTGCTTTTAAAAGCATGAGTAGTTTGTTGGTTAATGTATGTGCCATGTATTAGATACCCTTTGCAGACAAGGCATAGTTTATTTGATGTTTTCTTGACCCGGAATCAATTGAGAACCATAAAGCTGGTATAGTTACATATACGTAATTTATTCAAACATATCTACATTGGAGTATATTTTGTCATGATCTGTTTTAAGGTAACACACATTAAACTACTTTCCACAATCACCCATATCCAGATAACGGATGTTAAATTGTGACTACCTGCGAATGTAATGAGGTTAACATTCACTCTAAAAATTAAATAGCTTTGGTTGAAGATTATAGTTAAAACTTATCCATATTACTTCTTACATAGCATGTAAAATAACATCAATGTTATTAGTGAAACTAAGAGGCTAACCATCTATTATCTGCGAGGACATCAAGTCTACGTTCGTTATAATCCCAAACGCATTCACAACCTTTTGGAATTGAAAATTTTGAAACGATATATAGCTGTATATTATTTCCGTGATGTTCGGCTAATAGTTTACAGTTCGGAAATCTATAGGAATGATTAACAAAACGTCCAATATTCTCATCAGCGTTAAAAAGTCTCCCGTTTTTACTTCTATTTCCATCTAAAACTGTATGCTTGTTAGAGTTGGAAATGGCTACAGGTGGCAAACCTTGTCTTGCATATATACTATCTCTCTGGCGATGACTTTCTTCAGTAATCCATTCACCCATGTATTCTGTTATTTTTGTACCCTTTGCAATGTTGACTGAGGCAAACACCCCTCGTCCTTTCTGTGAATCAATTGAAAGTCTGTGTATTAAGGATGTAGCCGGTCGGTTTATATGGTCGTATTCGACAGAATGAAAACTATGACGTGAGTATCGCTTTACCCGTATAAAGTAACCCCGTGGTTTCGTTGATTCTTTCCATTTATTAACTATGGCTACTTTTCGGAATGATCGTGGAAATCCAGACTTTAACTGCTCTTTTATGCCATTTGATAACGAATTATCTGTTCTCATATTCACGAATTCTGTATAAAGTGTCTGAATTTCAGCGGACTTAATCACACTTTCGGAGACTTGAATCAATTTAGCAAAATCCTCCAGGTATGGCGTGAAACTCCCTGTGTCTCTAGGATGGGCTGATGTTCCCCTCAGTAGACGATTTCTTGGCATTTTAGTAAGTATTTCTCCTTGCATGTACAATGCAAGTTAACTCCTAGAAACAAAATATCAGTTTCAATAAAACAATGGAAAACGTCATAGGACACATCTTTAGTTTGCTTAGGTCGTAAAAACTAATGTGTCAACAATTATGATATACTAAGTGGCGAGTAATCAACATGAATAAGAATATAACATGGCATGAAACGACTCTCCGTTTTCTTGGATTCGTGATAAGCAATCATTAAAACTTTTTTTCTAGAATGTCATCATATGATTTTATGTAAGCTTTAAACACATGTGTGGCAATAATTCACCTTTAAAACCAACTTGAACAGACACATCAATATGAACTGCTGCTGAACTCATTTAAGAACTAAAGACGTAATAACACAAAATTACAGTGCATACGGCTGCATACGAACAAATAGGTGAACAAATTATTTCTTGAATTTGACAGTTGTAAAAATTGATCAAACACCTCATTGCAGTAACAAATTGCAGACGTATAACTTTGATATAATTTTATATTTATATACATGTTATATATTCTTCAGGTCTCAGACAGGGTGTATACTGTGACCCGTTTATATTCCCTGAGCCGAAGGATTGGCCCTTCATGACAAATAGTTTACCCTAAGCGATAGCGATAATCAAGGCATTAAGAGAAAACAAGTGGTAAAGTCACAAAATATTCAAGCCTCCATGAAGTGTTTCGATTCTAATAGAGCAAATATAAAAAAAAAAATAGATCGAAGCGCTCTAGGTTGAGGTAAACAAATTGTCGTTCCCAAAAATAAACGCACATTCAAATTGTCTATAAGAACGGAGCAAACTTAATTAGTGACATGCTTAAAATATTAACAATAACGTTTTGAGATAGTTTTAGATGAATCTAAATGATAATTTACTTATTTGTCTTATATGTTTTAAAAATTGCTGATATCCCCATTTAACAACGTTGGTTAACATTTCCTGGCTGTGATGATTGTCGGTTTCACAAGCGTGTTTGTCCTGTAAATGCATCGTCCCATGACGAGAAGAAGCTCGTTCATAAAAAAAACATATGACGTAGGTGTACATTCGAAACAGCCTTAGCAATATATTCATATTTTACCAAGTGTAAGTACTGAAAGCGTTTGAAGGATGTCATGTTAGAATTGAATTTCGACAATAGATAGACTAAATCATCACTATACTGTATATATTAAGTATGAAGGAATAAGAAGGTTCTATGCAACTATTAGTATTTGCTTGTGAACAAATACAATGAAAGCGCTGTCTAAGAAATATGGTATAATTTGGTGTTTCACAAATTAAAATAAAACATATGTTCAGAATATTCACTTTAAAGATGTTTTCAAATAAATGCTTATCAGTCATACGATGGGTAATTATAAACTGACCTGATTTTCTATAAAAATTCGTCCCTTCTCATTCTCTTCGTTTTTATCATTTTAAACAGTCGAACTTTCTTCCATTATTCTGTTCATGCCAATAGACAGTCTTTTCTTTACTTTTGTCTTTTATCTAACAGAAGAAGGAAGTATGTATGCGGAAACATAACAAAAGGAACAGCCACAGCTTCCTCTGTATATCTTGCTATTGCGTACTTACTTATTTCCTTCCACTTGTTGCCGCACACCTTCCACCTTCCTGTCCAAACCGCAGACATTCCTCATTCTTCCTTCATCTTGTTATGCGTATTTATCTATTTCCTTCTACTTGTTAACTCACACCTTCCTCCTTTCTGTCCGAACCGCACACATTCATCATTCTTCTTTCATCTTGTTATTGCGAACTTACATATTTCCTTTCACTTGTTAACTCAAACCTTCCTCCTTTCTACCGAACAGCACATATTCCTCATTCTTCTTTTATCTTGGTTTTGCGTACTTACCTATTTCCTTCAACTTGTTAACTCACACCTTTCTCCTTTCTGTTCGAACCGCACACATTCCTCATTCTTCCTTCATTTTGTTATTGCGTACTTACCTATTTCATTGCACTTGTTTACTCACACCTTCCTCCTTCCTTTCCGAACCGCAAACATTCCTCATTCCTCCTTCATCTTGTTATTGCGTCCTTACCTAGTGTCTTCCACTTGTTTACTCACACCTTCCTCCTTCCTGTCCGAACCGCACACATTCCTCATTTTTCCTTCATCCTGTTATGGCGTACTTACCTATTTCCTTCCACTTGTTATCGCACAACATCCACCTTCCTGTCCGAACCGCACACATTCCTAATTCTTCCTTCATTTTTATTTCTTACCTACCTCTTTCCTTCCACTAGTTACCACACACCTTCCTCCTTCCTCTTAGAACAGCACTCTTTTTTTCTTTCGGTCGTTTTCTTATTATCGCTTTTCTTTCTTTGGTCTTTATCAAAGTCGGTCTAAGAAGTATTCAAAACATGAACATGATCCTATGCTTCGATCGGTTTGAAACAAGAAGGACTCATTCTTTTCAAAGTCAATGTTTTTTTTTTAAATATCAACATGATTTGTGGTACAATCAGATTGAAAATAAGAAATCGTCACCAAAAAGACTGTACTATTAAAATAGTTTAAACCAACACGCAATTTTTACGTATTTATCAATTGTAGTTTTAGGGTTGGGGTTAATATAGGGCTAGGCTTTAACCTCAATCGCCATTCCAACTTTTCTGAACAGTTATCTGCAAGGTACTGTCTTTTTTTAACACATTCTACGCCAGTCTTGAACATTGTTGCGGGGGGGGGGGGGGGGGGGGGGGGGGGTGAAGTTCTGACTTTCTATTATAAATTACTATATACGTCGAACCACAAACGTCTTAATCATTCAATAAAGTAGTTGAATTAACTATTTTTAGAGTCTCATTGGCACTCACATCACATCTTCCTATATCTATTTGTCTCATTGGCACTCACACCACATCTTCCTATATCTATCTATATATAACTTTTAGGACCAGTTTAAATCTCGGTCTTTTTCTTAAATTTATTCTTACATACATTTGATTTTTCAACCCTGTATGCTAACATTGCCTATGTAAATTTTAAAATTGTTTGTAGGCATTTGAACGACAAATTTATATGACGTATACAAAATTTGTGACGTCAGACAATCAAATCAATCAATGTGTTCGTAGGTAGAAGATGTTTTTGTGTTTTGTTAAATTGTTCTTTTAAAAATTGTTATACGATGATGACTGATGTACTCATATTTTTACTATTTTATTTGTTTTGTCTGTTTATTTGACGCATCACTGTAAAAATAACGGAATTTGATGAGATTGTCATTAAAGTGAGAGGGTTAAGGCTATAAAACCAGGTTTAATCCACCATTTTCTACATTTGAAAATGCCTGTACCAAATCAGGAATATGACAGTTCTTGTCCATTCTTTGTTGATGCGTTTTGTTATTTGATTTTGCTATGTGTTTATGGATTTTCCGAATTGATTTTCGTCTTAAGTGTAGTATTTTTGTGATTTTACTTTTTTCAATAACCATTATTCTAATCCATATATATTCATACATCAGCAATATCAAAACAATAATACATCCTTCAAACTATGTATTTACCCAAAAATAAGTCTATAGACCTTACACAGACCCTAACCCTCATTCTAAAGGCCTTACTTTATATTTGAACGGGTAGTTCTAGCGGTTAACTGAATGAATTTTCGTAAAAAGTTTGTTCACGAAGTTCTTAAAAACAACAGTTTTGGAGGGTATTGGCTTTGGTTTGGGTGTTTGGTACGATCTTTTTACTATCAGCACTATCATACACTCGGCTTGAAAAGCAAATCGCAATTTTTGTAATAAGTTTTGCACGAAGTTCTCAAAAATAACAGTTTTGCAGGATATTGGTTTTGGTTTGGGTGTATGGTTCGATCCTTTTAACTCTCAGCACAAACATACGCTCTGCTTGAAAAACAAACCGCACGGGTAGGGACAGCTTTTTTTACGAACAAGCCTGTGGTAAGGACCGCAAGTCTTTATTGTTTGTAGTTTCGAAGTTGGGGTAAAGATTGAGGTAAGCCTTCACTCTTTAAAAAGTCATTTGGTTCTAAAACTCAACATGATCTTGTGTTCCGATAGGATTGAGATTAAATCAAAGAGCTGAAAGCTCTGAGGAAAAATAACGCCACTGTCTCTAATATTGGGATATTTTTTATGCAAGTCTTGATTTTCACATACCGTAATTAATTTAACAATGCAACATGTCTTGTAAGCATATAAGTGATATTCGTATAAATCTGTGTGTGTGAAGTGGCTGTTTTTTTAAAGACAAATGAATAGGTCACGACTACCTGAATTGTACAAATAAATACCGTAGAAAGGCTTGTATATTCCTCACTGGTACAAAGTCGAACCCCCTTCTCCCAGAAAATTTTAATTAATTTGAAATAATATTTCTGTTACTGTTATCAAAGGTCTAGTGAAACTCAGGTAATTTCAAAAAATTAAGTCAAACCCGCACCTGGTTAAATTTTGGCACCTGGTCAAATCGGCACCCGGTATAGTGAAATCGGCACCTGGTTAAATCGACACCCTATATAGTCAATTTGTCACCCATGTTAAATATATATTTTTAACAGTATTTTAAGCAAAAAGAGTAAAAATAAGAAAGGGGTTGCCAGATTTGTTTTTAGTATTTAAGCAAAAAGAGTTAATTTCCTTAAAAGTATTGTCTAAAAATATTTACTTTCACATTTTTGGGGGTTCACGTACATTTTGTATATTTTTTTTTTTCTCAACTAAATAAAGGCAACAGTAGTATACCGCTGTTCTAAACTCATAAATCCATGGACAAAAAACAAAATCGGGGCAACAAACCAAATCCGAGGGAAACGCATTAAATATAAGAGGAGAACAACGACACAACACCGAAACGCAACAGCACACAGAAACGGACCAAGCAACAGACAATACACCACGAGAATAACAAATATAACATCAAAACCAAATACATAAATATGGGATAGACAAGTACCGTGCCACGTCTTATCTCAAAATTAAGAGAAAACAGAAACGAATCAACGTTAAAATGCAACACACACACAGAAACGAACAATATTATAACAATGACCATCTTCCTGACTTGGTACAGGACACTTTTGAAGGGGAATAAAAGTGGTGGGTTGAACCTGGTTTTAAGGCATGCCAAACCTCGCACTTTAATGGCACAGTTAAATATAACATTGAAATGAAAACAAAATATAAAAGGACTACAATACAAATAAAAAGCAGAACATATTAGACAAAGAAAAGCATGATTAATAGATAACAAAAAGCATCAGGTTTAAAATTCAATACGCCAAAAACGCGTCTAATCCACACGAGACTCACCAGTGACGAAAACAAATTACAAAATTGTACAGCACTGAAGATCTAAAGTTGAAAAGGTTTTGCCAAATACGGCATTGTTTGTATGCCCAGGATAAGAACATTCATATTATATAAAACAATTCACACTATTGCAAACAGTAAATTTTAACAAATGAATATGAAAGAGATATACATGTACATAATGAAACTGAAGTAAAAACTAATTACAGAAAACTGATTCCAGAAAACTAAACCCGAATACATAACGCCCAGATATACAAGACCGAAAGTGAAAAAAGTATAAAGTTGTACAGCACTGAAGATCAAAAGTTGAAAAGGTTTTGCTAAATACGGCATTGTAATATGCCCGGGATGAGAACACTATTATATAGAACGATTCATGTTATTGCAAACTGTGTATGTTCAGTACCGTATGAGTATCTTGACCATATGCGTACTTTTTCAAAATACCCAAACAGTCTGATTAATATCATTAAAACGTTGCTTAAGTTTATAATTTACAAATAAACTAATACAAAAATTCGCGCTTATTAAATCTGTAAATATTGTTAATATCTTGTATTTAGCTTGTCGATCAGTAATACATTAATTGATTTATGATCATAGAAATTTACGATATCAGAAGTTAACATGATGTGGGACGACAATTTTAGAATATTAGAAACTTTACAAAATAATGCCAATGCAAAGGAACATGAATGAACTGCAAACATGTAAATGTAAATAAATTATCATTAATTGTGGTAGTCAGAGTCACCATGGGCGAGAGTACCAAAGTAGGATTCCGATATACAATTAAACGAATATTTAATTTCAATTGTTCAATTGTTAATTTTATCCATCTAAAAGTAATTTTAATGACAAAAATTTATAAAAACTAAAATATAAAGATTATGATTAATGGTTAGCTCGTACTGGACCATACCTGTTTACTCATACGGTTCTACCATACGAGTATTGTCAGACTGTACGAGTAAACGTATACGGTCCGGAACATACGCGTACAGTCCAAATACTCATGGTCTGGAACATGTATTTTTAATTATATATATGAGGTATATTTAGGGATTGAAGGTATTGGATATTATTTTTTTATGCATTTTTTAACCAGTTGAGCATTTTACAGGATTGTTGGATTGATGTTGTTTAAACTTTCCTGAAAAACACCTTAAATTTGCTATCATTTGGCATGAAAGTTTGATTTATTGAAAGAGACTCAAAGTTTTCCATTTTGTTTTTTTAATTGTTTCATTGTTAGGGAGCTACTATTTGATTTTTATGGGGGAAAGGGGGGGTGGGGGGTGGTGGCTAGGATGAAATTTGAAAACAATAGGCAGGACAGGAGTTTTAATTTTAAAAAAGGCAGGATGAGACACTTGCAAAAAATATAAGTCAGGATGATAATTTAGGTACAAAAAAAAAGTCAGGATAAACTAAAAAGAAAGGCAGGACCGAACAGAGTGAAAAATAAAAAGGCAGGACATAAAAAATCAAATGGTAGCTCCCTTAAAACAATAGCTTGGGTAAGGGCTTCGTTGTTTACCTTTATACACAACAATATATTAACTATGCACTTTGTAAAAGTTATTAATTGACTAAATAGAAAATATTACAACAAATATTATTGGATGCAAAATGGACTTCAAATAGGTGCCTATTTGACTATATGCCGATTTAACCAGGTGCCGATTTGAGCTGAACATTTTAAATCCTCTGCGATCGTTTGCGGTATTTTCTTGAGAAACCCTGTTTTCAATCATCAAACAGAAGTTGAACTTGCTTTAAAATGATTCTAGAACGCTTCATGATTGTTGAAATAAGTTTAATTCACTTAAAAAACAATTTTGAAATTTTGCGATGTTTTGAAAGGAAGTTTAAAAAGCACGTGTAAAAGAAGAAATTAACCGGTGATTGTTGAAATCCGTACATGAAAGATATCACTATAATACGACTTTGAAAATAAAACAGTTCCATCCTTTTGGAAAACAGTCTTTGATATACCTATCACATTAATGTTTGAAGGATCTAAGCTTATACAAACCAATTTAAAGTCGGTATGAAACACCCAAACGGAATGAACAATAACCGATTACGTTTTGTAGTTTACAAATTCTAAATGCATTGAACAGAAAGGAGAAATTTGTAATGAAAGGTTTAGTTTTTTATATTTATCACTTTTAATTTGATATTAAAATGGAAAAAAACTTATTAATATGGATGAGTTAAAATAATTAGTTTGAAAAATCATAACGCCCTCTACAATATCAATAACAAAGACGGCGGAATGTAAACAAACCACCTCGCCGCGAATCAATATTGAACTTGTTCTCTTATTTCTTGCTAATTGTACTATATAGTCCGCATCCCCACTTGAAGGTCCATTTTTTTTAGAATAAAAGCAAGCGCGGAATATACAAGCCTCCCTATGGACAGGTCAACATTTTTGTTGTACTAAATAAAATAAAGTATGCAAACTGGTTCCCGCCCGACTAAAACACTATGTTCGAGTGTAGCGGAATACAAGCAGATACCAGTTAGTTCATAGAATAGTAAATATGAAACCGAGTGCGGTAGGCGGAGGTAATAATCGGCTTCCTGTTGTTCTGGTCAATGGTATTGGAAGAATGCCGCTGATGCGTCATTTTCCAAAATGACCCAAAGAACAACAGTACTGTCATGAATAAAGCACGCTTATTGTAAATACCATTGTTGTTTCTTCAGTGAGGTCGGAAATGACGGATTATACTTCAGTGATACTGCGGAACCATTATTATTTGTTGGAAAAGCAGGTAAACCATTTAAGCTGCGAATTTGTTGTCTCTTTGACACATTCCCCATTTCCATTCTCAATTTTATTAGATGTCCAACTAAAAAAATAGCGTCTATTAGGTTGTAAAGCGGACTTATAATGAAATTGCTACCAACGAAATTATATGAATTCGCAATACATGTACCAATAAGGTCCCATCCTTTTGATCGCAGTTTTGGCGTTTTAAACAACTAACTGTAAGCAACTTTCTCCTGTTGGTGTCATTCTACACCTGCTTGATCATTCTTCAACTGTTTGAATATACCGTGCAAAGGCACACTGTACAATTAATATTTGAGAGAAAAACAAAGTTTTGGCCATGGCGTTGTTAGTTAATTTTCGAATTATGAGTTTGACTGTCCCTTTGGTATTTTTCGTCCCTCTTTTTTACGATTTGTTCAACAACTGCTGATTCGGTTTGTTTTGTTTTATATTTTTTTTTAACATCAGATACAATTGTGGCGTGGTACATTTCCCTATTACTAAGCAAACCGTTTGGTTAACTGGTTCATATTGTTTATCGGTTCCTTTTTTTAATTAAAATTAGACCACTGGTTTTCCCGTTTGAATGGTTTTACACTAATAATTGTGTTGTCCACTTAAAGCTTGTTGTTCGGTGTGAGCGTTGGCTCAAACCAATGACCGTACCTTGACCTAAAATTGTTTATTTTTATGAGTGTGACTTTGATTGAAAAGTGTCGTGTTTGTACTCAAACCACATCCCCTTATATGTATAGATATTGCTATCACACAAGGAGCAATCTAAATTTGGGTACACAAGTATCATTTGTCATGTAATGTTCATATATTTTAGATGAATGTGGAATGTTTCCCTGCAATCTTGTTTTAAATGTATATTATTGTATTTCTGTCCAGACAGATTAGTTGCAACTAAAAAAAGCTAGTGAAAATGACATCATAATCCATTTGTAAAATAAATATTACTCCCAATATAAAGGAATTAATAAATTATACCAGAGCAAGTAACATATATTTCGGTATCTCCTGTTCTTAAAGTCTGCCGTTTTTGAACATAAAGCACCGTCACTGATATTGACTGTTAACCATTCGAGAAACGAAGGGTGTCAGTAGACGTTCTCTGTACTTTTGATTTTTAATTAACTAAAAGACTCTTTTATCACTAAAACCAGGAAAAAACAAATCAAGACTAACCTATTGTGCGTCTAACATAAAAAGTGTGTCAAATCAGGTAACATATCGTGGAGCAAGTGCTATTATATAATACAGACGAAGAAAACAGTCTTACTTCTAATCAAGAGAATATCATATTTGAACCCCCTGCAGTCCCTATCAAGAAATAATATGACACTCAGAATATTCCTATATAAATTGATGCAATTCAAACTCAGTATACACAATTCATTTTATTTTATTTTATTAAGATGAAACAATTTATAATATATCACTAGTTCTGTAAAGATAAAAATGTCTAATATTAAAGCATGCTAGTATAGAAAAAGAAATCAACAGTCTACATCTAATCACGTATAACAATGTGCATTTAAGAGGGCTTTTATCTATAAACTATAACTATATAAATATGTTGGCAAATATGTACACCATTATTGTCACAACGTTCAATGAATCGTGAACACAATGAGTTGGATACATTAATGTTAAAATGCAACACTGTCAATAAGACAGGCTTTACAAAGTTTTTTTATGCATTGTTGTAGAAAAACATAAAAATCATTTAAAGGAATTATGGACTGTCACAATGTAAAAAACTGTATGAGACAGCATGGTCGTTCTTGTAGCGTTACTTGCCTACAAGTTAATGCCTATTTCTCATCTTACATACAGGACTTTAACAGCTGCCTGAAACGAAAAAGATTGAATCAAACGTGTGGTATATAGACTGGTTAATGGCATAATCGATAAATCTAGAAATGTTTGTTTTTTTTTAAACTTAGGATTTTCTTACCCCAGGAGTAGATGACCTTAGCCATATTTGGTACAACTTTTTGGAATTTTGGGTCTTCAATGCTCTTCAACTTTGTATTTGTTTGGCTTTTTGACTATTTTGATCTGAGCGTCACTGACGAGTCTTATGTAGACGAAACGCGTATCTGGCGTATAAAAATTATAATCCTGGTACTTTTGATAACTATTTGTTCATGCCATATAACAGAGTCTGTCATTTTGAAAGTGAAATTTTTTTAAACTCGTATGCTTGAATGCAGTAGAATGTAAGCGACCATACATGTCTAAAACTGTACAATTTGACCAAACATGAAGCACATTACACTTAAAATATATAACAGTATTACAGCAAACTTACTTTCTCAGGTTTTTCACCTTATCCCTTATTTGGGACACTGTGAATTCCTCCTCCTTGAACACTCCTTTTTGCACCCCTTTGGAAATCATTGTTCTCAAGACAGTCTCGTTTACATTCCAATTCAAGCAGACAGCGACGTATCTCACAAATTTAGTCTGTGCTTCGTTGAAACAAACTGTAATTAGTTAAAACAGATCAAAAGTTAAAAATTCACCAATATATGTTTCTTTCGTTATTCTAAACTTCTGTGCTTAATGTTCATGTGTTGCTACATTTTCCATAAATATGAAACCATTAAATAATTATCGATACCTACAGATGAATTCTCCTGAAATGAAAGTTTATTAATATGTAATACAATGTGTTATGCAAATGAGTGAGAATATTGTAAGATCCTGTGGTAAAAATCGTTCTGTTTCTCGCCAAAAGATAATGTGTTGGTAACATAGTATACTGAAATGTTGAACTTTCGAAGATATATGTTTACCAAAAAAAATTGTTAAAAGCCCTTACCTTTACTGTTTGAATGAGATGATGCTGAAAAAAACGTACACAATCTTACAACCTAATTATTGCACATTATGGAAAATGAAGTATAGCATACTGCTGTTCAAAATTCATAAATCGAAAGATCCCAAAAACAAATCCTTTTTACCAACTAATCCTGATGGAAACACATCAAATATAAGAGAACTACGACACAACAGAAACACAAACCTGAAATATTAAGAGACCTGGAACTGTGATTGGTTGTATTTTTCTGCTGTTTATTTTGTATAGTTTGTATATTTTGGCCACGAGCATCACTGAAGAGACATGTATTGTCGAAGTGCGCATCTGGTGCAAGAAAATTGGTACCGTTAATTTTATTACTGTACATTTTATTCTGATCTTATGTGATTCTGAATATTTTGATACAACATTTGTATCTTTTATTTCTGTTTGCAAGCTAGACCTTTTTAGTAATTTATTTTTAAAATACAAAAGTCAGCAAATTTTAGATATCTTTAGTAAAGATAACAAGTTTTCAAATTTTTACTTATTCATTAAAACTTCTTTTAGGTCATGTTTTACCAAGTTGCTGGAGTCTTAATTTTTTAAAGTCGATTTGATGTCTGCTTTATGCATATTTTGGTAGAAATGTTTTCCATGTATATCTATTATATAGTCATTTTATAAAATTTACTGTTTGCAAAAGTTTCAATTATTCTAAATGGAAATGATGTTCTTATCCTAGGCAGGTAAACTCAGTTGCATTGTTACAATGTTTTGGAACTCTTTGTCCTCAGTGCTCTTCAACTTTGAACATGTTTTAGCTTTCAAACTTTTTTTTATCTGGGCGTCACTGGTTAGTCTTGTTTAGATGGAACGCGCGTCTGACGTATTAAATTTTTAAATCTGGTACTTTTTGTTGGCTACTACTGTTAGAAAGTCTAAACTCGTTAATCTACACCTTCGTCCCTGTGGTAATTAGTCTTATGTACACATTAATAAAAACGGATTTAATTGATAACAGCATGGAATTAGTTTTGTATAATTAATTTATCGCATCGTGAACGTGTATGTGTATCAGTAAACATGGTAAACATAGCCTCTTTTTCCAGTAATACAATCAACGGTACCAAATTTGGTGATATGTATACGCGTATAACTGTTGAATAGTCTCCATTTAATCTTATGTTTGCTTATTTAACAAAACAATATAAAATTTAACTAAAAAATAAATATTCAGTTGTAAACTTAAATGTATTGTGTGATAATAAAACATATCATTTCAAATGATTATAATAGAGTCGTAGGATCGATATTTGCAAGATATTTCGAAGACGCTTAAATGAGAGCTTTACATACAGTCTGGATAAAACTTACCAGAAGTCTGTGTGTCAACTTTACCTGAAATATGCAGGAATTGGGATGCATGATATAAAAAGATAAAACCAAAAAGTCTAAACACAAGGAATAATTGACATGTATATATATGCTGGAAACCAATCTATTTGAATTCGCAGCGTTTTTATTTTGCAATTTTCAAATTTACCTTTAGTAATAAGACAAAGAGATCCAAGATTTTCAATTTTGAGACAACTTTTGAGATAAGACGTGGCACGGTACTTGTCTTTCTCAAATTCATGTATTTGGTTTTGATGTTATATTTGTTATTATCGTGGTGTTTTGTCTGATGCTTGGTCCGTTTCTGTGTATGTTGTGTTTCGGTGTTGTGTCGCTGTTCTCCTCTTTTATTTAAAGCGTTTCCCTCGGTTTTAGTTTGTTACCCCGATTTTGTTTTTTGTCCATGGATTTATGAGTTTTGAACAGCGGTATACTACTGTTGCCTTTATTTAAACATATAAAAAAAATATTACCAGATAGCTGTGGTTCAACTTGACCTGAAATATATAACAATGCGGATGTTAAATGTAATACATAAAGAAAGAAAACAAAAACAAGCACATGGAAACCCTTTCAGTATAACGAATATATATTTGCTTCACGTAACGTTATCTGTACTGACAATATTTTCAGTTATTAAGTAAGTAACTCTCTTGAAACGGTAATATTATTCCATGACTCTTATTTCTTACGTTTCGTTACCACTTTAAATTTAATTTTATGTTCAATTTCAAAACAGTCTTATTCATTCCCCTTAACCAACTCGAGTTTCCTTCACTGTGAAGTTCAGTGTCTGTAGAGAGTCAATCTAACGTAGATTTTTGATAACTAGATTTTTTATTCAGTGGTTTTCGTTTGTTTATGTTGGACATATTTGTGTTTCGTTCATTTTTTTTAATTCAAATAAGGCCGTTAGTTTTCTCGTTTGAATTGTTTTACATTGTCCTTTGGGGCCTTTTATAGTTGACAATGCGGTAGGGTCTTTGCTCCTTGTTGACGACCGTACAGTGAACTATAGTTGTTAATTTCTGTCATGTTGGACACGTGTAGAGAGTTTTCATACTTGCAATCATACCACATCTTTTTTTTTATATGACTTGCTTCAGTAGGCAGGATTTCCCAGTTTTCTTTCCTAATGTATTGTTACGAAACTGACGTAGTTGAAAAAAAAAGTTACGATCTGATGATAAGACATGAAATTTAATTATTTTCAATTAGTTAAATGTTTAAATCTACTTACTTTGCATGTGCATCAGCCAACTGTAATTTTCTGCAACATCTAAAAGATATTTAGTTAAAACAATTTGATTAAGAATTGAAATGAATGAATGTGTCACAGACAAAAAGAACAAGACTGTTCAAATAGTTATCAAAGGTACCAGGATCCACCGGTGACGCTCATATCAAAACATGCATAAAGCCAAAGAAGATCAAAGTTGAAGAGCATTGATGTTCCAAAATTCCAAAAAAATGTGGTTATTACGGCTAAAGAAAGCTATGCGATAAATAAAACTTTGTTTTTCAAAACAAAATCAAAGTTCTTTAACCATGAACATGATGAAATTTATACAAATTACCACATTATTGATATTTATGTAAAAACCGAGTGTTGACTGCTAGCCTGGTGATACCATCGGGGACCAAACGCCCACCAGCAGTGGCATCGACCTAAACACCAATAAACCCCAAGCATAATAAAGCTAAGTAAACAGAGTGTGCTGGTAAACTTGCAAAAGACGTACATGACCATATTTGTTAGTTGAGAGGTGATATAGATATCGAGAAACATAAAAAAGTAAAATAACACTAACCACACAAATGGAACATTGTTTGGTCTTTTGATTTTTCCATATGATTAGAAACTTTCCGTTTTCAATATTTATTTGAGTTTTGTATTTTTGTTATTTTACTTTTTGGTAACTGAAGTTAGTTCCTGGTTAGGGTTAGGGTTAGGGTTAGGGTTAGGGTTAGGGTTAGGGTTAGGGTTAGGGTTAGGGTTAGGGTTAGGGTTAGGGTTAGGGTTAGGGTTAGGGTTAGGGTTAGGGTTAGGGTTAGGGTTAGGGTTAGGGTTAGGGTTAGGGTTAGGGTTAGGGTTAGGGTTAGGGTTAGGGTTAGGGTTAGGGTTAGGGTTAGGGTTAGGGTTAGGGTTAGGGTTAGGGTTAGGGTTAGGGTTAGGGTTAGGGTTAGGGTTAGGGTTAGGGTTAGGGTTAGGGTTAGGGTTAGGGTTAGGGTTAGGGTTAGGGTTAGGGTTAGGGTTAGGGTTAGGGTTAGGGTTAGGGTTAGGGTTAGGGTTAGGGTTAGGGTTAGGGGTTAGGGTTAGGGTTAGGGTTAGGGTTAGGGTTAGGGTTAGGGTTAGGGTTAGGGTTAGGGTTAGGGTAGTATACTTTGACGAGGGTTAGTGAGGTGCCCTTTCTCACTTCTGCGCATGTCTGCCCTTTTTTGTGACTGCGCATGCGTCAAAAATTTCAAAAAATATTTCTAAGTACAGAGTATGAAAAGTACCTTTGACTTCAATCTTCAAACAGATGTAGAATGGATTTGAAAAGAGATATTTTTATAAAGTTAACTGTTCCTAAAAGATGGAAAAGCAATCTAAAGGATGGAAACGTATTTGTATCACTAAAATGTACGGCCGCACTTTCCGACCTCAGTGAAGAAACGTTTGTGGGAGAGAAAAGCCTAACCCCGAGTTAACCCCAACTCCTAAACTACAACAGATAAAGACTTGCGGTCTTCACTACAAGCTTAATTGTCCAAAAGTACTACCCCTAACGGGGCCGATTTTTTAACGGCAAGCCGATCGGAGCAAAGGATCATGTTGAAATATTAAAAAGATCGACTATGAAAAGTACCAAAAACCATAACCCGACCCCCCATCCCTCCAAAATTGTGATTTTTGAGAAGTTTGTGAAAAAACTTAATACGAAAATCCAATCGGTTACCCTCCTAGACATACCCTTTCCGAGATGGAGTGAGGCCTTCAAAACAACAATTTTAACACATTTGGGGTTTGGGTTAGGGTTAGTGTTTGGGTTAGGGTCAGTGTTAAGGTTAGGGTTAAGGTTAGGGTTAGGGTTAGGGTTAGGGTCAAGATTGGGACATGGTAGTATACTTTGGCGAGGGTTAGTGAGGTGCCCTTTCTCTCTTCTGCGCATGTCTGCCCTTTTTTGTGACTGCGCATGCGTCAAAAATTTCAAAAAATATTTCTAAGTCCAGAGTATGAAAAGTGCCTTTGACTTCAATCTTCAAACAGATGTAGAATGGATTTGAATAGAGATATTGTTATAAAGTTAACTGTTCCTAAAAGATAGAGAAGCAATCTAGAGAATGAAAACGTATTGGTATCACTGAAATGTATGGCCGCACCCTCCGACCTCAGTGAAGAAACGTTTGTGGGAGAGAAAAGCCTAACCCCGAGTTAACCCCAACTCCTAAACTACAACAGATAAAGACTTGCGGTCTTCACTACAAGCTTAATTGTCCAAAAGTACTACCCCTAACGGGGCCGATTTTTTAACGGCGAGCCGATCGAAGTAAAGGATCATGTTGAAATATTAAAAAGATCGACTATGAAAAGTACCAAAAACCATAACCCGACCCCCCATCCCTCCAAAATTGTGATTTTTGAGAAGTTTGTGAAAAAACTTAATACGAAAATCCAATCGGTTACCCTCCTAGACATACCCTTTCCGAGATGGAGTGAGGCCTTCAAAACAACAATTTTAACACATTTGGGGTTTGGGTTAGGGTTAGTGTTTGGGTTAGGGTCAGTGTTAAGGTTAGGGTTAAGGTTAGGGTTAGGGTTAGGGTTAGGGTCAAGATTGGGACATGGTAGTATACTTTGACGAGGGTTAGTGAGGTGCCCTTTCTCACTTCTGCGCATGTCTGCCCTTTTTTGTGACTGCGCATGCGTCAAAAATTTCAAAAAATATTTCTAAGTACAGAGTATGAAAAGTACCTTTGACTTCAATCTTCAAACAGATGTAGAATGGATTTGAAAAGAGATATTTTTATAAAGTTAACTGTTCCTAAAAGATGGAAAAGCAATCTAAAGGATGGAAACGTATTTGTATCACTAAAATGTACGGCCGCACTTTCCGACCTCAGTGAAGAAACGTTTGTGGGAGAGAAAAGCCTAACCCCGAGTTAACCCCAACTCCTAAACTACAACAGATAAAGACTTGCGGTCTTCACTACAAGCTTAATTGTCCAAAAGTACTACCCCTAACGGGGCCGATTTTTTAACGGCAAGCCGATCGGAGCAAAGGATCATGTTGAAATATTAAAAAGATCGACTATGAAAAGTACCAAAAACCATAACCCGACCCCCCATCCCTCCAAAATTGTGATTTTTGAGAAGTTTGTGAAAAAACTTAATACGAAAATCCAATCGGTTACCCTCCTAGACATACCCTTTCCGAGATGGAGTGAGGCCTTCAAAACAACAATTTTAACACATTTGGGGTTTGGGTTAGGGTTAGTGTTTGGGTTAGGGTCAGTGTTAAGGTTAGGGTTAAGGTTAGGGTTAGGGTTAGGGTTAGGGTCAAGATTGGGACATGGTAGTATACTTTGGCGAGGGTTAGTGAGGTGCCCTTTCTCTCTTCTGCACATGTCTGCCCTTTTTTGTGACTGCGCATGCGTCAAAAATTTCAAAAAATATTTCTAAGTCCAGAGTATGAAAAGTGCCTTTGACTTCAATCTTCAAACAGATGTAGAATGGATTTGAATAGAGATATTGTTATAAAGTTAACTGTTCCTAAAAGATAGAGAAGCAATCTAGAGAATGAAAACGTATTGGTATCACTGAAATGTATGGCCGCACCCTCCGACCTCAGTGAAGAAACGTTTGTGGGAGAGAAAAGCCTAACCCCGAGTTAACCCCAACTCCTAAACTACAACAGATAAAGACTTGCGGTCTTCACTACAAGCTTAATTGTCCAAAAGTACTACCCCTAACGGGGCCGATTTTTTAACGGCGAGCCGATCGAAGTAAAGGATCATGTTGAAATATTAAAAAGATCGACTATGAAAAGTACCAAAAACCATAACCCGACCCCCCATCCCTCCAAAATTGTGATTTTTGAGAAGTTTGTGAAAAAACTTAATACGAAAATCCAATCGGTTACCCTCCTAGACATACCCTTTCCGAGATGGAGTGAGGCCTTCAAAACAACAATTTTAACACATTTGGGGTTTGGGTTAGGGTTAGTGTTTGGGTTAGGGTCAGTGTTAAGGTTAGGGTTAAGGTTAGGGTTAGGGTTAGGGTTAGGGTCAAGATTGGGACATGGTAGTATACTTTGACGAGGGTTAGTGAGGTGCCCTTTCTCACTTCTGCGCATGTCTGCCCTTTTTTGTGACTGCGCATGCGTCAAAAATTTCAAAAAATATTTCTAAGTACAGAGTATGAAAAGTACCTTTGACTTCAATCTTCAAACAGATGTAGAATGGATTTGAAAAGAGATATTTTTATAAAGTTAACTGTTCCTAAAAGATGGAAAAGCAATCTAAAGGATGGAAACGTATTTGTATCACTAAAATGTACGGCCGCACTTTCCGACCTCAGTGAAGAAACGTTTGTGGGAGAGAAAAGCCTAACCCCGAGTTAACCCCAACTCCTAAACTACAACAGATAAAGACTTGCGGTCTTCACTACAAGCTTAATTGTCCAAAAGTACTACCCCTAACGGGGCCGATTTTTTAACGGCAAGCCGATCGGAGCAAAGGATCATGTTGAAATATTAAAAAGATCGACTATGAAAAGTACCAAAAACCATAACCCGACCCCCCATCCCTCCAAAATTGTGATTTTTGAGAAGTTTGTGAAAAAACTTAATACGAAAATCCAATCGGTTACCCTCCTAGACATACCCTTTCCGAGATGGAGTGAGGCCTTCAAAACAACAATTTTAACACATTTGGGGTTTGGGTTAGGGTTAGTGTTTGGGTTAGGGTCAGTGTTAAGGTTAGGGTTAAGGTTAGGGTTAGGGTTAGGGTTAGGGTCAAGATTGGGACATGGTAGTATACTTTGGCGAGGGTTAGTGAGGTGCCCTTTCTCTCTTCTGCACATGTCTGCCCTTTTTTGTGACTGCGCATGCGTCAAAAATTTCAAAAAATATTTCTAAGTCCAGAGTATGAAAAGTGCCTTTGACTTCAATCTTCAAACAGATGTAGAATGGATTTGAATAGAGATATTGTTATAAAGTTAACTGTTCCTAAAAGATAGAGAAGCAATCTAGAGAATGAAAACGTATTGGTATCACTGAAATGTATGGCCGCACCCTCCGACCTCAGTGAAGAAACGTTTGTGGGAGAGAAAAGCCTAACCCCGAGTTAACCCCAACTCCTAAACTACAACAGATAAAGACTTGCGGTCTTCACTACAAGCTTAATTGTCCAAAAGTACTACCCCTAACGGGGCCGATTTTTTAACGGCGAGCCGATCGAAGTAAAGGATCATGTTGAAATATTAAAAAGATCGACTATGAAAAGTACCAAAAACCATAACCCGACCCCCCATCCCTCCAAAATTGTGATTTTTGAGAAGTTTGTGAAAAAACTTAATACGAAAATCCAATCGGTTACCCTCCTAGACATACCCTTTCCGAGATGGAGTGAGGCCTTCAAAACAACAATTTTAACACATTTGGGGTTTGGGTTAGGGTTAGTGTTTGGGTTAGGGTCAGTGTTAAGGTTAGGGTTAAGGTTAGGGTTAGGGTTAGGGTTAGGGTCAAGATTGGGACATGGTAGTATACTTTGACGAGGGTTAGTGAGGTGCCCTTTCTCACTTCTGCGCATGTCTGCCCTTTTTTGTGACTGCGCATGCGTCAAAAATTTCAAAAAATATTTCTAAGTACAGAGTATGAAAAGTACCTTTGACTTCAATCTTCAAACAGATGTAGAATGGATTTGAAAAGAGATATTTTTATAAAGTTAACTGTTCCTAAAAGATGGAAAAGCAATCTAAAGGATGGAAACGTATTTGTATCACTAAAATGTACGGCCGCACTTTCCGACCTCAGTGAAGAAACGTTTGTGGGAGAGAAAAGCCTAACCCCGAGTTAACCCCAACTCCTAAACTACAACAGATAAAGACTTGCGGTCTTCACTACAAGCTTAATTGTCCAAAAGTACTACCCCTAACGGGGCCGATTTTTTAACGGCAAGCCGATCGGAGCAAAGGATCATGTTGAAATATTAAAAAGATCGACTATGAAAAGTACCAAAAACCATAACCCGACCCCCCATCCCTCCAAAATTGTGATTTTTGAGAAGTTTGTGAAAAAACTTAATACGAAAATCCAATCGGTTACCCTCCTAGACATACCCTTTCCGAGATGGAGTGAGGCCTTCAAAACAACAATTTTAACACATTTGGGGTTTGGGTTAGGGTTAGTGTTTGGGTTAGGGTCAGTGTTAAGGTTAGGGTTAAGGTTAGGGTTAGGGTTAGGGTTAGGGTCAAGATTGGGACATGGTAGTATACTTTGGCGAGGGTTAGTGAGGTGCCCTTTCTCTCTTCTGCGCATGTCTGCCCTTTTTTGTGACTGCGCATGCGTCAAAAATTTCAAAAAATATTTCTAAGTCCAGAGTATGAAAAGTGCCTTTGACTTCAATCTTCAAACAGATGTAGAATGGATTTGAATAGAGATATTGTTATAAAGTTAACTGTTCCTAAAAGATAGAGAAGCAATCTAGAGAATGAAAACGTATTGGTATCACTGAAATGTATGGCCGCACCCTCCGACCTCAGTGAAGAAACGTTTGTGGGAGAGAAAAGCCTAACCCCGAGTTAACCCCAACTCCTAAACTACAACAGATAAAGACTTGCGGTCTTCACTACAAGCTTAATTGTCCAAAAGTACTACCCCTAACGGGGCCGATTTTTTAACGGCGAGCCGATCGAAGTAAAGGATCATGTTGAAATATTAAAAAGATCGACTATGAAAAGTACCAAAAACCATAACCCGACCCCCCATCCCTCCAAAATTGTGATTTTTGAGAAGTTTGTGAAAAAACTTAATACGAAAATCCAATCGGTTACCCTCCTAGACATACCCTTTCCGAGATGGAGTGAGGCCTTCAAAACAACAATTTTAACACATTTGGGGTTTGGGTTAGGGTTAGTGTTTGGGTTAGGGTCAGTGTTAAGGTTAGGGTTAAGGTTAGGGTTAGGGTTAGGGTTAGGGTCAAGATTGGGACATGGTAGTATACTTTGACGAGGGTTAGTGAGGTGCCCTTTCTCACTTCTGCGCATGTCTGCCCTTTTTTGTGACTGCGCATGCGTCAAAAATTTCAAAAAATATTTCTAAGTACAGAGTATGAAAAGTACCTTTGACTTCAATCTTCAAACAGATGTAGAATGGATTTGAAAAGAGATATTTTTATAAAGTTAACTGTTCCTAAAAGATGGAAAAGCAATCTAAAGGATGGAAACGTATTTGTATCACTAAAATGTACGGCCGCACTTTCCGACCTCAGTGAAGAAACGTTTGTGGGAGAGAAAAGCCTAACCCCGAGTTAACCCCAACTCCTAAACTACAACAGATAAAGACTTGCGGTCTTCACTACAAGCTTAATTGTCCAAAAGTACTACCCCTAACGGGGCCGATTTTTTAACGGCAAGCCGATCGGAGCAAAGGATCATGTTGAAATATTAAAAAGATCGACTATGAAAAGTACCAAAAACCATAACCCGACCCCCCATCCCTCCAAAATTGTGATTTTTGAGAAGTTTGTGAAAAAACTTAATACGAAAATCCAATCGGTTACCCTCCTAGACATACCCTTTCCGAGATGGAGTGAGGCCTTCAAAACAACAATTTTAACACATTTGGGGTTTGGGTTAGGGTTAGTGTTTGGGTTAGGGTCAGTGTTAAGGTTAGGGTTAAGGTTAGGGTTAGGGTTAGGGTTAGGGTCAAGATTGGGACATGGTAGTATACTTTGGCGAGGGTTAGTGAGGTGCCCTTTCTCTCTTCTGCGCATGTCTGCCCTTTTTTGTGACTGCGCATGCGTCAAAAATTTCAAAAAATATTTCTAAGTCCAGAGTATGAAAAGTGCCTTTGACTTCAATCTTCAAACAGATGTAGAATGGATTTGAATAGAGATATTGTTATAAAGTTAACTGTTCCTAAAAGATAGAGAAGCAATCTAGAGAATGAAAACGTATTGGTATCACTGAAATGTATGGCCGCACCCTCCGACCTCAGTGAAGAAACGTTTGTGGGAGAGAAAAGCCTAACCCCGAGTTAACCCCAACTCCTAAACTACAACAGATAAAGACTTGCGGTCTTCACTACAAGCTTAATTGTCCAAAAGTACTACCCCTAACGGGGCCGATTTTTTAACGGCGAGCCGATCGAAGTAAAGGATCATGTTGAAATATTAAAAAGATCGACTATGAAAAGTACCAAAAACCATAACCCGACCCCCCATCCCTCCAAAATTGTGATTTTTGAGAAGTTTGTGAAAAAACTTAATACGAAAATCCAATCGGTTACCCTCCTAGACATACCCTTTCCGAGATGGAGTGAGGCCTTCAAAACAACAATTTTAACACATTTGGGGTTTGGGTTAGGGTTAGTGTTTGGGTTAGGGTCAGTGTTAAGGTTAGGGTTAAGGTTAGGGTTAGGGTTAGGGTTAGGGTCAAGATTGGGACATGGTAGTATACTTTGACGAGGGTTAGTGAGGTGCCCTTTCTCACTTCTGCGCATGTCTGCCCTTTTTTGTGACTGCGCATGCGTCAAAAATTTCAAAAAATATTTCTAAGTACAGAGTATGAAAAGTACCTTTGACTTCAATCTTCAAACAGATGTAGAATGGATTTGAAAAGAGATATTTTTATAAAGTTAACTGTTCCTAAAAGATGGAAAAGCAATCTAAAGGATGGAAACGTATTTGTATCACTAAAATGTACGGCCGCACTTTCCGACCTCAGTGAAGAAACGTTTGTGGGAGAGAAAAGCCTAACCCCGAGTTAACCCCAACTCCTAAACTACAACAGATAAAGACTTGCGGTCTTCACTACAAGCTTAATTGTCCAAAAGTACTACCCCTAACGGGGCCGATTTTTTAACGGCAAGCCGATCGGAGCAAAGGATCATGTTGAAATATTAAAAAGATCGACTATGAAAAGTACCAAAAACCATAACCCGACCCCCCATCCCTCCAAAATTGTGATTTTTGAGAAGTTTGTGAAAAAACTTAATACGAAAATCCAATCGGTTACCCTCCTAGACATACCCTTTCCGAGATGGAGTGAGGCCTTCAAAACAACAATTTTAACACATTTGGGGTTTGGGTTAGGGTTAGTGTTTGGGTTAGGGTCAGTGTTAAGGTTAGGGTTAAGGTTAGGGTTAGGGTTAGGGTTAGGGTCAAGATTGGGACATGGTAGTATACTTTGGCGAGGGTTAGTGAGGTGCCCTTTCTCTCTTCTGCGCATGTCTGCCCTTTTTTGTGACTGCGCATGCGTCAAAAATTTCAAAAAATATTTCTAAGTCCAGAGTATGAAAAGTGCCTTTGACTTCAATCTTCAAACAGATGTAGAATGGATTTGAATAGAGATATTGTTATAAAGTTAACTGTTCCTAAAAGATAGAGAAGCAATCTAGAGAATGAAAACGTATTGGTATCACTGAAATGTATGGCCGCACCCTCCGACCTCAGTGAAGAAACGTTTGTGGGAGAGAAAAGCCTAACCCCGAGTTAACCCCAACTCCTAAACTACAACAGATAAAGACTTGCGGTCTTCACTACAAGCTTAATTGTCCAAAAGTACTACCCCTAACGGGGCCGATTTTTTAACGGCGAGCCGATCGAAGTAAAGGATCATGTTGAAATATTAAAAAGATCGACTATGAAAAGTACCAAAAACCATAACCCGACCCCCCATCCCTCCAAAATTGTGATTTTTGAGAAGTTTGTGAAAAAACTTAATACGAAAATCCAATCGGTTACCCTCCTAGACATACCCTTTCCGAGATGGAGTGAGGCCTTCAAAACAACAATTTTAACACATTTGGGGTTTGGGTTAGGGTTAGTGTTTGGGTTAGGGTCAGTGTTAAGGTTAGGGTTAAGGTTAGGGTTAGGGTTAGGGTTAGGGTCAAGATTGGGACATGGTAGTATACTTTGACGAGGGTTAGTGAGGTGCCCTTTCTCACTTCTGCGCATGTCTGCCCTTTTTTGTGACTGCGCATGCGTCAAAAATTTCAAAAAATATTTCTAAGTACAGAGTATGAAAAGTACCTTTGACTTCAATCTTCAAACAGATGTAGAATGGATTTGAAAAGAGATATTTTTATAAAGTTAACTGTTCCTAAAAGATGGAAAAGCAATCTAAAGGATGGAAACGTATTTGTATCACTAAAATGTACGGCCGCACTTTCCGACCTCAGTGAAGAAACGTTTGTGGGAGAGAAAAGCCTAACCCCGAGTTAACCCCAACTCCTAAACTACAACAGATAAAGACTTGCGGTCTTCACTACAAGCTTAATTGTCCAAAAGTACTACCCCTAACGGGGCCGATTTTTTAACGGCAAGCCGATCGGAGCAAAGGATCATGTTGAAATATTAAAAAGATCGACTATGAAAAGTACCAAAAACCATAACCCGACCCCCCATCCCTCCAAAATTGTGATTTTTGAGAAGTTTGTGAAAAAACTTAATACGAAAATCCAATCGGTTACCCTCCTAGACATACCCTTTCCGAGATGGAGTGAGGCCTTCAAAACAACAATTTTAACACATTTGGGGTTTGGGTTAGGGTTAGTGTTTGGGTTAGGGTCAGTGTTAAGGTTAGGGTTAAGGTTAGGGTTAGGGTTAGGGTTAGGGTCAAGATTGGGACATGGTAGTATACTTTGGCGAGGGTTAGTGAGGTGCCCTTTCTCTCTTCTGCGCATGTCTGCCCTTTTTTGTGACTGCGCATGCGTCAAAAATTTCAAAAAATATTTCTAAGTCCAGAGTATGAAAAGTGCCTTTGACTTCAATCTTCAAACAGATGTAGAATGGATTTGAATAGAGATATTGTTATAAAGTTAACTGTTCCTAAAAGATAGAGAAGCAATCTAGAGAATGAAAACGTATTGGTATCACTGAAATGTATGGCCGCACCCTCCGACCTCAGTGAAGAAACGTTTGTGGGAGAGAAAAGCCTAACCCCGAGTTAACCCCAACTCCTAAACTACAACAGATAAAGACTTGCGGTCTTCACTACAAGCTTAATTGTCCAAAAGTACTACCCCTAACGGGGCCGATTTTTTAACGGCGAGCCGATCGAAGTAAAGGATCATGTTGAAATATTAAAAAGATCGACTATGAAAAGTACCAAAAACCATAACCCGACCCCCCATCCCTCCAAAATTGTGATTTTTGAGAAGTTTGTGAAAAAACTTAATACGAAAATCCAATCGGTTACCCTCCTAGACATACCCTTTCCGAGATGGAGTGAGGCCTTCAAAACAACAATTTTAACACATTTGGGGTTTGGGTTAGGGTTAGTGTTTGGGTTAGGGTCAGTGTTAAGGTTAGGGTTAAGGTTAGGGTTAGGGTTAGGGTTAGGGTCAAGATTGGGACATGGTAGTATACTTTGACGAGGGTTAGTGAGGTGCCCTTTCTCACTTCTGCGCATGTCTGCCCTTTTTTGTGACTGCGCATGCGTCAAAAATTTCAAAAAATATTTCTAAGTACAGAGTATGAAAAGTACCTTTGACTTCAATCTTCAAACAGATGTAGAATGGATTTGAAAAGAGATATTTTTATAAAGTTAACTGTTCCTAAAAGATGGAAAAGCAATCTAAAGGATGGAAACGTATTTGTATCACTAAAATGTACGGCCGCACTTTCCGACCTCAGTGAAGAAACGTTTGTGGGAGAGAAAAGCCTAACCCCGAGTTAACCCCAACTCCTAAACTACAACAGATAAAGACTTGCGGTCTTCACTACAAGCTTAATTGTCCAAAAGTACTACCCCTAACGGGGCCGATTTTTTAACGGCAAGCCGATCGGAGCAAAGGATCATGTTGAAATATTAAAAAGATCGACTATGAAAAGTACCAAAAACCATAACCCGACCCCCCATCCCTCCAAAATTGTGATTTTTGAGAAGTTTGTGAAAAAACTTAATACGAAAATCCAATCGGTTACCCTCCTAGACATACCCTTTCCGAGATGGAGTGAGGCCTTCAAAACAACAATTTTAACACATTTGGGGTTTGGGTTAGGGTTAGTGTTTGGGTTAGGGTCAGTGTTAAGGTTAGGGTTAAGGTTAGGGTTAGGGTTAGGGTTAGGGTCAAGATTGGGACATGGTAGTATACTTTGGCGAGGGTTAGTGAGGTGCCCTTTCTCTCTTCTGCGCATGTCTGCCCTTTTTTGTGACTGCGCATGCGTCAAAAATTTCAAAAAATATTTCTAAGTCCAGAGTATGAAAAGTGCCTTTGACTTCAATCTTCAAACAGATGTAGAATGGATTTGAATAGAGATATTGTTATAAAGTTAACTGTTCCTAAAAGATAGAGAAGCAATCTAGAGAATGAAAACGTATTGGTATCACTGAAATGTATGGCCGCACCCTCCGACCTCAGTGAAGAAACGTTTGTGGGAGAGAAAAGCCTAACCCCGAGTTAACCCCAACTCCTAAACTACAACAGATAAAGACTTGCGGTCTTCACTACAAGCTTAATTGTCCAAAAGTACTACCCCTAACGGGGCCGATTTTTTAACGGCGAGCCGATCGAAGTAAAGGATCATGTTGAAATATTAAAAAGATCGACTATGAAAAGTACCAAAAACCATAACCCGACCCCCCATCCCTCCAAAATTGTGATTTTTGAGAAGTTTGTGAAAAAACTTAATACGAAAATCCAATCGGTTACCCTCCTAGACATACCCTTTCCGAGATGGAGTGAGGCCTTCAAAACAACAATTTTAACACATTTGGGGTTTGGGTTAGGGTTAGTGTTTGGGTTAGGGTCAGTGTTAAGGTTAGGGTTAAGGTTAGGGTTAGGGTTAGGGTTAGGGTCAAGATTGGGACATGGTAGTATACTTTGACGAGGGTTAGTGAGGTGCCCTTTCTCACTTCTGCGCATGTCTGCCCTTTTTTGTGACTGCGCATGCGTCAAAAATTTCAAAAAATATTTCTAAGTACAGAGTATGAAAAGTACCTTTGACTTCAATCTTCAAACAGATGTAGAATGGATTTGAAAAGAGATATTTTTATAAAGTTAACTGTTCCTAAAAGATGGAAAAGCAATCTAAAGGATGGAAACGTATTTGTATCACTAAAATGTACGGCCGCACTTTCCGACCTCAGTGAAGAAACGTTTGTGGGAGAGAAAAGCCTAACCCCGAGTTAACCCCAACTCCTAAACTACAACAGATAAAGACTTGCGGTCTTCACTACAAGCTTAATTGTCCAAAAGTACTACCCCTAACGGGGCCGATTTTTTAACGGCAAGCCGATCGGAGCAAAGGATCATGTTGAAATATTAAAAAGATCGACTATGAAAAGTACCAAAAACCATAACCCGACCCCCCATCCCTCCAAAATTGTGATTTTTGAGAAGTTTGTGAAAAAACTTAATACGAAAATCCAATCGGTTACCCTCCTAGACATACCCTTTCCGAGATGGAGTGAGGCCTTCAAAACAACAATTTTAACACATTTGGGGTTTGGGTTAGGGTTAGTGTTTGGGTTAGGGTCAGTGTTAAGGTTAGGGTTAAGGTTAGGGTTAGGGTTAGGGTTAGGGTCAAGATTGGGACATGGTAGTATACTTTGGCGAGGGTTAGTGAGGTGCCCTTTCTCTCTTCTGCGCATGTCTGCCCTTTTTTGTGACTGCGCATGCGTCAAAAATTTCAAAAAATATTTCTAAGTCCAGAGTATGAAAAGTGCCTTTGACTTCAATCTTCAAACAGATGTAGAATGGATTTGAATAGAGATATTGTTATAAAGTTAACTGTTCCTAAAAGATAGAGAAGCAATCTAGAGAATGAAAACGTATTGGTATCACTGAAATGTATGGCCGCACCCTCCGACCTCAGTGAAGAAACGTTTGTGGGAGAGAAAAGCCTAACCCCGAGTTAACCCCAACTCCTAAACTACAACAGATAAAGACTTGCGGTCTTCACTACAAGCTTAATTGTCCAAAAGTACTACCCCTAACGGGGCCGATTTTTTAACGGCGAGCCGATCGAAGTAAAGGATCATGTTGAAATATTAAAAAGATCGACTATGAAAAGTACCAAAAACCATAACCCGACCCCCCATCCCTCCAAAATTGTGATTTTTGAGAAGTTTGTGAAAAAACTTAATACGAAAATCCAATCGGTTACCCTCCTAGACATACCCTTTCCGAGATGGAGTGAGGCCTTCAAAACAACAATTTTAACACATTTGGGGTTTGGGTTAGGGTTAGTGTTTGGGTTAGGGTCAGTGTTAAGGTTAGGGTTAAGGTTAGGGTTAGGGTTAGGGTTAGGGTCAAGATTGGGACATGGTAGTATACTTTGACGAGGGTTAGTGAGGTGCCCTTTCTCACTTCTGCGCATGTCTGCCCTTTTTTGTGACTGCGCATGCGTCAAAAATTTCAAAAAATATTTCTAAGTACAGAGTATGAAAAGTACCTTTGACTTCAATCTTCAAACAGATGTAGAATGGATTTGAAAAGAGATATTTTTATAAAGTTAACTGTTCCTAAAAGATGGAAAAGCAATCTAAAGGATGGAAACGTATTTGTATCACTAAAATGTACGGCCGCACTTTCCGACCTCAGTGAAGAAACGTTTGTGGGAGAGAAAAGCCTAACCCCGAGTTAACCCCAACTCCTAAACTACAACAGATAAAGACTTGCGGTCTTCACTACAAGCTTAATTGTCCAAAAGTACTACCCCTAACGGGGCCGATTTTTTAACGGCAAGCCGATCGGAGCAAAGGATCATGTTGAAATATTAAAAAGATCGACTATGAAAAGTACCAAAAACCATAACCCGACCCCCCATCCCTCCAAAATTGTGATTTTTGAGAAGTTTGTGAAAAAACTTAATACGAAAATCCAATCGGTTACCCTCCTAGACATACCCTTTCCGAGATGGAGTGAGGCCTTCAAAACAACAATTTTAACACATTTGGGGTTTGGGTTAGGGTTAGTGTTTGGGTTAGGGTCAGTGTTAAGGTTAGGGTTAAGGTTAGGGTTAGGGTTAGGGTTAGGGTCAAGATTGGGACATGGTAGTATACTTTGGCGAGGGTTAGTGAGGTGCCCTTTCTCTCTTCTGCGCATGTCTGCCCTTTTTTGTGACTGCGCATGCGTCAAAAATTTCAAAAAATATTTCTAAGTCCAGAGTATGAAAAGTGCCTTTGACTTCAATCTTCAAACAGATGTAGAATGGATTTGAATAGAGATATTGTTATAAAGTTAACTGTTCCTAAAAGATAGAGAAGCAATCTAGAGAATGAAAACGTATTGGTATCACTGAAATGTATGGCCGCACCCTCCGACCTCAGTGAAGAAACGTTTGTGGGAGAGAAAAGCCTAACCCCGAGTTAACCCCAACTCCTAAACTACAACAGATAAAGACTTGCGGTCTTCACTACAAGCTTAATTGTCCAAAAGTACTACCCCTAACGGGGCCGATTTTTTAACGGCGAGCCGATCGAAGTAAAGGATCATGTTGAAATATTAAAAAGATCGACTATGAAAAGTACCAAAAACCATAACCCGACCCCCCATCCCTCCAAAATTGTGATTTTTGAGAAGTTTGTGAAAAAACTTAATACGAAAATCCAATCGGTTACCCTCCTAGACATACCCTTTCCGAGATGGAGTGAGGCCTTCAAAACAACAATTTTAACACATTTGGGGTTTGGGTTAGGGTTAGTGTTTGGGTTAGGGTCAGTGTTAAGGTTAGGGTTAAGGTTAGGGTTAGGGTTAGGGTTAGGGTCAAGATTGGGACATGGTAGTATACTTTGACGAGGGTTAGTGAGGTGCCCTTTCTCACTTCTGCGCATGTCTGCCCTTTTTTGTGACTGCGCATGCGTCAAAAATTTCAAAAAATATTTCTAAGTACAGAGTATGAAAAGTACCTTTGACTTCAATCTTCAAACAGATGTAGAATGGATTTGAAAAGAGATATTTTTATAAAGTTAACTGTTCCTAAAAGATGGAAAAGCAATCTAAAGGATGGAAACGTATTTGTATCACTAAAATGTACGGCCGCACTTTCCGACCTCAGTGAAGAAACGTTTGTGGGAGAGAAAAGCCTAACCCCGAGTTAACCCCAACTCCTAAACTACAACAGATAAAGACTTGCGGTCTTCACTACAAGCTTAATTGTCCAAAAGTACTACCCCTAACGGGGCCGATTTTTTAACGGCAAGCCGATCGGAGCAAAGGATCATGTTGAAATATTAAAAAGATCGACTATGAAAAGTACCAAAAACCATAACCCGACCCCCCATCCCTCCAAAATTGTGATTTTTGAGAAGTTTGTGAAAAAACTTAATACGAAAATCCAATCGGTTACCCTCCTAGACATACCCTTTCCGAGATGGAGTGAGGCCTTCAAAACAACAATTTTAACACATTTGGGGTTTGGGTTAGGGTTAGTGTTTGGGTTAGGGTCAGTGTTAAGGTTAGGGTTAAGGTTAGGGTTAGGGTTAGGGTTAGGGTCAAGATTGGGACATGGTAGTATACTTTGGCGAGGGTTAGTGAGGTGCCCTTTCTCTCTTCTGCGCATGTCTGCCCTTTTTTGTGACTGCGCATGCGTCAAAAATTTCAAAAAATATTTCTAAGTCCAGAGTATGAAAAGTGCCTTTGACTTCAATCTTCAAACAGATGTAGAATGGATTTGAATAGAGATATTGTTATAAAGTTAACTGTTCCTAAAAGATAGAGAAGCAATCTAGAGAATGAAAACGTATTGGTATCACTGAAATGTATGGCCGCACCCTCCGACCTCAGTGAAGAAACGTTTGTGGGAGAGAAAAGCCTAACCCCGAGTTAACCCCAACTCCTAAACTACAACAGATAAAGACTTGCGGTCTTCACTACAAGCTTAATTGTCCAAAAGTACTACCCCTAACGGGGCCGATTTTTTAACGGCGAGCCGATCGAAGTAAAGGATCATGTTGAAATATTAAAAAGATCGACTATGAAAAGTACCAAAAACCATAACCCGACCCCCCATCCCTCCAAAATTGTGATTTTTGAGAAGTTTGTGAAAAAACTTAATACGAAAATCCAATCGGTTACCCTCCTAG